>NW_017308002.1:86400-101226 GCF_000935625.1 Nanorana parkeri
TTAAAGTGATCAGTCAGCATGTTGACAGCAATGAGATAAACACTCGAGATATCACAATAAGTAGAGTTTAGATTTTGAAGATAGACTTCGACCTGTGTAAGAAGTGTAAGATTTGCATTGAAACTTCTGCTGTACTTGTGCATGGGTTCACTTGACTTGTCTTTCTTCTATGTGGCAGCTCTGGCGCCTGGCGATTTGCTGCTCAGACACCCAGCGCTGTCACATGGGGGTGCGGAAGGAGCCCATAGTCCTGTGTAACCTTCAAAGAACAACTCTGGATAAAAATTAAAATGCTTTTTAATTAGGGATGCCCTGATACAATTTCTTCCAGAGCGAGTACAAGTACGGATACTTTTCCTCAAGTACTCGCCGATACCAATTACTGATACTTTTTTTGTGTGTTATGTGACAATTTTTTCCTAAACAATACAGACTAATGATTTTAGGACAGTGTTGGAGTGCCCGGTCGCAGCTGAAACCGCTGTGACCCTAGTAATTCTGCCACTGACTCCAAGCTGTAGAGGGACTACAAATCTCAGCAATACATTATATAGCAATGCAGAATACCACCAGCTATAGAGAACCACAAATCCCAGCAATACATTATACAGCAATGCAGAATACCACCAGCTATAGAGAACCACAAATCCCAGCAATACATTATACAGCAATGCAGAATGGCACCGGATATTGAGGATGACAAATCCCAGCAATATATTATAAAGCAATGCAGAAAGGCACCGGATATTGAGGACGACAAATCCCAGCAATATATTATAAAGCAATGCAGAAAGGCACCGGATATTGAGGACGCCAAATCCCAGCAATATATTATAAAGCAATGCAGAATGGCACCAGCTAAAGAGGACTCCAAATCCCAGCAATACAATTATAAAGCAACGCAGAATAATACCATCATCTATAGAGGACTACAACCCCCCAACAATACATTAGACAGCAATGCAGAATACCATCAGCTAAAGAGGACTACAAATCTCAGAAATACTTTATACAGCAAAGCAGAATGGCACCGGCTATAGAGGACTCCAAATCCCAGCAATACATTATACAGCAAAGCAGAATTGGGCGGGCTATAGAGGACTACAAATCCCAGCAATACATTATACAGCAAAGCAGAATTGGGCGGGCTATAGAGGACTACAAATCCCAGCAATACATTATACAGTAATGCAGATTAAAGCATAGGACAGAAACAGCAGGCAGCACTTCTAAAGTAGCTGTGGAGTTCAGGTGCAGTTGTTCTGTACATATGTACCTGTACATACCACTCTGCTCTGGGGTACCGGACTGATGTCTCCGGGCAGAGGGTCTTATAAATACTTATAATGGTGAGGGATACAAATGATTTGTATTACTGATCAATCAGTTCTGAGAATTATGCACCCCTCTCAAACAGCACAGCCAGGTGGACGACACCATTTTCTCTGTTACAGTTATGATATACAGGTGTGTAATCTCTCCACGCCCAGCCTGTTGATAGGACAGTAAAGAGCAGCAGTAGACTGATAAGGTCATCTCTCTGTCACTCCACCGTCTCCTCCTGTCAACGTGTTTTTTTCCCCAGCATATTTGCATGCAGCTCACACGATTGGCTCCCAGTGCTGGTAATGTTTCCAAACATGCAATGCAGATTAACATGTGGTCATGTTCCTAACAGACATCTTGATGCCATTAAAACGACTATCCATGAAGAAGGGGAAATACATCATAGATGGGAGGGAGCACAGAAAAACATGGTGCAATAACCCAAAATGACCACAAGATGTCAGTATAATAATTAGCCATACAATACCAATGAGCAAATGGCTTAAGGAAAATAAACTACATTATATTGTCAAAAGTATAGGTACTCCCCTCCAAATCATTCTATTCAGGTGTTTCTTGCTACTAAATATTCAGCGGTCACCTGTTACTGGTATTATAACAAAGTGGAAGCAACTGGGAACAACAGCAACTCAGCCAGGAAGTGGTAGGCCATGTAAAATGACAGAGCCGGGTCAGCGCATGCTGGAGCGCACAGTGCGCAAAAGTCGCCTACTGTCTGCAGAGTCAATAGCTACAGACCTCCAAACTTCGTGTGGCCTTCAGATCGGCACAAGAGTGCGTAGAGAGCTTCATGGAATGGGTTTCCATGGCCGAGCAGCTGCATCCAAGCCTTACATCACCAAGTGCAATTTCTTGCTCCCAATTTTGTGTGAACAGTTTGAGGACGGCCCCTTCCTGTTCCAACATGACTGCGCACCAGTGCACAAAGCAAGGTCCACAAAGACATGGATGGGGGAGTTTGGGGTGGAGGAACTTGACTGGCCTGCACAGAGTCCTGACCTCAACCCGATAGAACACCTTTGGGATGAATTAGTGCGGTGACTGCGAGCCCGGCCTTCTCCTCCAACATCAGTACCTGACCTCACAAATGGTCCAACATTCCCATAGACACACTCCTAAACCTTGTGGACACCTTCCCAGAAGAGTTAACGCTGTTATAGCGGCAAAGGGCCGACTAAGACTGGGATGCCATTAAAGTTCATGTGCGTGTAAAGGCCGGCGTCCCAATACTTTTGGCAATATAGTGTATATGATTCTCATTTAACATTAATATGAATGCTAACTATGGCTGTGAATGTGTCATATTTATATAACTATAGTGACAGCACAACCCTAGTTGCAATTTAAATAATACATATAATAACATACAGTATTTTTGAATACAGATGCGCAGTATTGTGCGTCTTTTATATCTGCCCTCCTTTCATTCTTGTCCCTGTGCTGCGCACAAAGTGCCCCTCATGTCTAATACATATGTACAAACTTACTAATTTGTGAGGAGAGTATCTCTGTGACTAATAAACTGTTATGCAAAGTAATGCACTTTGGAATTAAAAATAAACAAATGGGTTATACAATTATGGGTATGCCGCTAGGGAAGTCAGAAATGGAGAAGGATTTGGGGGTCATTGTAGACCACAAACTGAAAGGTAGTTTGCAGTGCCAGGCTGCTGTAAACAAAGCTAGCAGGGTCTTGTCCTGTATTAAAAAGGGGATGTATTGCAGGGACAAGTCTATAATTTTGCCACTTTATAGATCATTGGTTCGACCTCATCTGGAGTACGCGGTCCAGTTCTGGTCACCAGTACTAAGAAAAGATGTCCTTGAGTTGGAAAAAGTCCAGCGGAGGGCAACCAAACTAATTAGGGGTATGGAGGACCAGAGCTACGAGACAAGGCTACTAAATTTAAACATGTTCACATTGGAGGTGAGGAGATTAAGGGGGGATATGATCTCCATGTACAAAATGTTCAATGGTGGCAGCAACATTAGCGATAAACTGTTTAAAATTAACTCCATTACAAAAACTAGAGGCCATCACCTAAAATTGGTGGAAAAAAAATTCCAGCACAAGGGGCGAAGGGGGTTCTTCACAGTAAGATCAGTTAGGGTCTGGAACTCACTGCCACAGGCGGTGATTTCAGCAAATAATGTGGAATTGTTCAAGAAACTTTTGGACGATTTCTTAAGGGACCGTAATATACAGGGGTACGGGTACTCCTAGAATGAGATCCTAATAGGTTGGACTTGATGGACTAATGTCTTTATTCAACCTCAAATACTATGTAACTATGTAACTATGTTATCACCGGCCGTATCGACATCCTTATTTCTGTATTTATTACCATTTAATTGTGCAACACAGTTTCGCCAACCCACGAAAATGTTTAATTAACCGTCTAGAATGCAGCAGAAATATTTCAATTAGAGTGTCTGATTGGGCGCTTCGGTGCTCCAGGCTGCACAATCTCTTTGGATGATTATTTTGTAAATGTCCCCAAACGGCAGATCAGCCATTGTTCTGTCGTGATCCCAGTGTTCTAGTGCACCTCCAGCTATCACTGTCCTCCTCTATGTGTTTTATTGGCCCTCCAGCTGTATTTGCGCTCCGTCTGTATTAATGTACTAATTAGACTGCCCTCCCTGACTTGTCATGAATTGCCTTGCTCATTTCCCAACTGGATTTTTTTTAAGCAAAGGTAACACTGACACCTGGTGGCAGGTTTGCAAAGTGCAGTGATCTTTTGCTAAAAGTAACCACATTTCAGCTTTTTTTCAGGTTAGAGCCAATATTTAAATGATTAATGAGTAGAGTTAAAGCAGAACTCCAGTCAAGATTAAAAAATAACAATACAATATAAAAGCAGCCTTTGCTACTTTACTAACCTCCAATTCGGACCTGTGGCCGGCAGTACTTTTTTTTACCACTAGATGTCCTCAGTCCCAAGTTCAACATCATTCAATCCACTGCCTCTGAGCTCAGGCTGTAATGGACCCGCCCCCAGCCTGTGATTGGACAGTAAAGGAGAAGCAGTACAGTGATGAGCCCATCTCCCTGTCACTCTGATTTCTCCTCCTTTCAGTATATACCTAGTCAGCGCATAAACTGGCTTCTTGTGCTGTTTCTCCTGCTCCCGCGCTGAGCTCTTCTGTACACAGAGAAGCAGCACAGTGATGAGCTCATCTCTCTGTCACTCAGATTTCTCCTCCTTTCAATATATTCCTGGTCAGCGTATAAACTGGCTTCTTGTGCTGTTTCTGCTTCTCCCGCTCTGAGCTCTTCTGTACAAAAATTGTCATTTACTTATAGTCCCTATAGAACTACATGTCCATCTAAGACTCCCCGTGTCCCTACTACAGGAAGCAGAGAAATAAGGGATCTACTGGCAGGATCAACAGGTAACAAAACTATGTTACTGGGGAACTGTGTGTGAGTGTCTCGACAAACACACAGACACAGCAAGGCAAACCATTCTCCTGCTTCTCGCTCCTCCTTCCTCTCTCCACCCAGCTAGCAGAAGGATGGCTGCTGAAGATTGCTCTGTCCCTTGTGATCTTGTACTGGACAGGAAGTTCAGGGAAGCCGAGCAGAGAGAGCTGGAGCTGCTCAAAAACATGATGGCTATAAGTGCACCGGCAAAAATGTAAAGAAATATTTTGCTGGGCAATGATCTGGAATTATTTTTGAGAAAATGTTTGTGAGTTTAGTTCTACTTTACTCTGTGCAGTGCTGAGAAACTCCATCGTGCTTTACAAAGTAGAATGTAGGAAAAAAAAAACCTTTATGGCATCTCAGAAGCACGTCAACATTCAGATGTTGGTGTCATCTGCTGACTGGTGGTATTGAAGGCCAAAGAAGGAAATTCGGCAAGGAGGGTAACGCAGGCCAAAATTACCGGACGTAGGACTTAAAGGAGAACTATGAGGTCAGTGCTTTTCACTCACCTCATAGTTCTAGCCGACCTGTGACAATGAGACTGCCACAGGTCGGCTCAGTAGATCGGGAGGTGAGCGAACACATAACGGCGTTCGCTCACCTCTCGATCCTGGATTTCCCCCTCCCCGGTGTTCGCTCACCTCTG
The DNA here is from genome assembly GCF_000935625.1 of Nanorana parkeri. NCBI lineage: Eukaryota > Metazoa > Chordata > Amphibia > Anura > Dicroglossidae > Nanorana > Nanorana parkeri. The sequence goes on from NW_017308002.1 coordinate 91,830, forward strand.
GGCTGGATTCCCCCCTCCTCGCTCCGATCCGCCAGTGCTGACTGGCGGAACGGACGGTGGAGGGGGCGGGTACAGCTGGCTCTGCCTGTAGATAGGCAGAGCCAGCTATCAGTCACGCAGCTGGGCGGATCCCGGCATAATTGTCGGGATCCGCTTCAGCTGCGGCGTCTCAGTATACCACAAGCAGCAGCTCGCGGTATACTGCGGCGTCTCAATATACAGCGAGCTACAGCTCGCGGTATATTGAGCCTAGGGTGACGGGAGGACGCTAGTTTGTGTCCTCCCATTACCCTAAGGAGAACTATAGGGAAAAGCCCTAACCCCATAGTTCTCCTTTAACCTTAGGAGATACCATCAACTACCAGCAGGTGGCGCTGGTTCACAACATTAGTATTCAATCAGAGCTACTTCACCAATAACGACAGACGATCCAATCATTGCTGCAACACAAATTTTTTTTTTTTTTTTTTTAAATACAGCACAAATAATTATAGTATCATTACAATTTCTATGTGGTATTTTCCTTTTTTAATATGCCACATATACAGTAGAGTGTCACAGCATCAGTGCTTATTCATAAGGTTCAAGCACCAGATTGAGGGGAATTTATCAAAGCAATTGCGACAGTTTTAGCCTCTTAGATCAATTTATTTTTATGTGCAAATCTGCATAGCCGCTCCTTTTAACATGTGCGCCTGTTTTGATCAGAGTGATAAGCAAAGATATCCCCTGCAGTGCAGAGGGACTTCGACTCAGCCGATCCAACATCTGGATTGGCTGAGCCAAAGCTCCGGCAGCTTGCTCGCTGCCATTCACCCCTATTGTCAAAACGACAGTGAGTGAATAGCCGAATGCTGCCAATCGGCATTCAGCTCGGCTACTCTGCTCTGTACCTCTGAGGTACCGAGCAGAATAGATAATAAGTGGGGGGAAAAAAAGAGTTAAAAAATTATTTTTAAAATTTAAATAATTTTTAGTAGTGATAGCTGGCGCTGCCCAACTGTTTCCTATTGACCGGCACCTGCTAGAGTCTTCTAGCAGGTCCCAGCCAATGAATAACAACTGGGCGGAGCCGGCCATGACGTCACTGCCGGCTCCACCCAGTTGTTATTGTTTAATGACAGGTCAGCGTCCCCAGGATGATGATCTTTCATTACAACTGAGCGGAGCAAGCAATGAGATCACAGCTGGCTCCGCCCAGCTGTCATTCGCGGGGCGGACAGCCGGCCTTCAGCAGGCTGTTTGGCCCGCTTTGGCTGTCACTTAGCTTTGTGAATAGCCCGTACAGCAGCCCTTCGGTTCGACTGAACCAAAGGGCTCCGGTGGCCAAAGAGAGCCGAAGGATCAGCCAAAGCTACAGCTGTATCCTTCGACTCAAAAGTGAATAACCCTGCAAGTGTTCTTTTTTGCACTATGTCACTATGTTTGCCCTGATGAAGGGACCCTGCGTGGTTCTGAAACGTTGGCTACATAACACCTGTCACATGCTTCTTTGAATAAAAGAACACTTAGATTTATCTTATCCTTTGAGTGCTGGTGATCTTCATCATTATAACCATGTTTTGACAAGAGCTTGCACTAGTATTGCAATTGCGCATGTTTTGCGTGTGTTTTTTGCATGTTTTGCGGAAGTTCTCAACTGTTTACATCTGCACTTGTTCTTTGGCTGTATGAAACTGGAGCATCACCTAACAAAACAATCACAACTTAACAAGTTCCCATGACCACTTCTTCAACAAGCGACAATTCAGCTTTTTGCCTGGAGTTACAAGTCTTCTTTCCTGGAGTCTATTTAATCTCATTTATGAACATTACACTAGCAACATAAATCTGGTGCAAATATATCCCCTGTGACCCTATGCGAGTTCAAACACTCACAATTGCTATGATAAATTCCCCCCATTAAGTTTTCCAGTGATTAACTGGTAATGTTATTTACAAGCAAACGTTCAATTTTTTGGCACTCTCTTGGATGATCTCTTTATTATTTCATTGTGTATCAGTGACCAGGCAAGGCTCCGGTCCTTCAAGTGTGTTGTAAGGTGGATGGTGGCTGGGATCTCTTGTAGTAACAGTGTATGTTTTCTATGGGCTGGATAGGAGTTCATGTTGAGCATTAGGGATAGGGGGTTAAGTTAAGGGTCCGGGATAATGTTGAGGTTTAGCCTCATTCACATGAGAAAAAGCCGGCACGTACAGCTCCGTGCTGCGTGCACTGCCGTATTAGGCAGCTCCCGGGAAGGACAGGTGCTGCGTGTGATTAGTGCGCAGCCCCTGTTCTTCTCTATAGGAGTATGCAGCCGTACGCCGCCCTGCGCCCACCGGCCCTGCACGTCCATGCGGGTGTCCATACTTGTACGCTGACAGGATGGATCCTGTCTGCGTCCGAGCCGGGACACGCACACCCATACGGACCTGCACTTGGGGTGAGCGTAGGGTGGCGTATGGCAGCGTACTCCCATAGAGGAGGACAGGGGCTGCGGTCTAATCACACGCAGCGCCTGTCCTTCCCAGGAGCTGCCCGATACGGCTCGTGTGAATGAGGCCTTAGAGTAAATAGCTTAGCTCTCTTGTTGTTTCTCAGCCAACAGTAGTTAAGTGATGTGAATATGGGAGATCTGACTAGAAGGTAGGCAGCTTCTGCGGTCCAAAGACTCTCCACATTATCCTTGGCTTGACAGTGAACACAGTAGATGTGGGAATTGAAGCACCACACCAAATAACATAGTCCAGATACAAATTTATTCCATAAGGTCAGGTGGCCTAATGAAATAAAGTTGAATCTGGACTATCCCAAATGGTGTGGAGCTTCAATTCCCACGTCTACTGTGTTCATTGTCAAGCCAAGGATACTGTGGAGAGTCTTTGGACCGCAGAAGCTGTCTAACCGTCAACCAGATCACCCATATTCACATCACCTAACTACTATTGGATGGGAAAACACACAGGTCCAGCTCTTTCCTTCCACACTTCCAACATTTTTTTAGATTTGGGAGTGTAAGTACTGCCAGAAGAGAAAAGAGAAAGGTGGACACATGAGAGTCCTTTATGGTGTAGTAAGTTGATAGTTGACAGTCAAGCAGTATAGTGTGAAGTAAATAGAGGTAGTGGGCCATGGTTGTGGTTTATACATACATCTGAATGTTATTAGACACATGGGGTCTCTTCAACCTTTGTTGTAGCTTCACTTGTGAAGAATATTGTCCATACTGATCTCTCTCGTGTGTAGTCACTTTGGATGCTGTGTTGGGGATGAACAGGATCTTATATACTATGGTGTGATGTGGCGCTCATATGTTTCATATGCAGATGAGGTGAAAAAGAGGACCCCTCATGTAGCTTTTGGCTTAGGTACCTGGTGTTTGGAGATGTTCTCCAATAAAATGGGATTAGGCTTGGAGGTCTTGTTGAGTTTGATGGTCTTGGTAATGGAGTGGGTGGAACACATGTTCTGTGAGATTTGAGATTTAGGATTTAGGAAGCGATCGTTTACTTTTATGTTTGAGAGTATTTTTAATCTACTTTTATAAGATCTACTACTGTACACTATAAGGGAAATTTATCAAAAGTGGAGCAAATAGAATCTGGAGCAGTTGCCCATGGCAACCAATCAGCATCTCTCTTCAGTTTGCCCAGGTAAGAGTTGAAAATGAGGGAGAGAAGCTGATTGGTTGCCATGCACATTTGCTTCAGATTTTGTCTGCTCCCGTTTTGATAAATTCCCTCCTATGAGTTTTCATTTATCTCCCCCTTGAACGATTGGGGAATGTTTTTTGGATATCTGCATGTGGAGATGGACATGGCGGAGAGAGACTGAGAGCAGAGAGGCAGCTCTTTGCACCAAAAACGCTATATGATCATAGACATCTGGTGAGAGAGGATTTTATCTGACATCATCACAAAGAGGTGGAGGGTCTTATTCGAAAGCACGGAGCACTTTCTGAAAAGTCACGTTTGATTTTACGCGCATATTTTTTACAATTTTTAGCACAGCGGCTTGGTGTGTTGTGCTACCATAGCGCAGGTCCCTTGACAATAGTATACTGTATATGGATATCAACAAGTGAATCTCAGAATTTAGGAAATTTGTGAAAATTTGAAGCACTCTACGGCTCTTTGACCTTTCCTCATGTGTGACAGGTTTGCTTTTTAAGAAGTAGCGGAGCACAAACATGGACTTAGTTCTTCAATATGACTTCTGCATGGAGAAGACCCAGGGCTCTAAAATGAGTCCATAGATATGGATGGTGAAAGGTGAATCTTAATGCGTTTCTCAGAATTTGTGAAAATTTGAAGCACTCTACGGCTCTTTGAGCTTTCTTCACGTGTGATAAGTTTACTTTATATGAAGTAGCAGAGCACAAACATGGACGTAGTTCTATAGTATGACGCTGAAATCCTGTAAAAGACTCTGAGTCCATATATATGGATGGTGAAAGGTGAATTTTAAAGTGTTTCTCAGAGTTTGTGAAAATTTGAAGAACTCTATGGCTCTTCTGCCTTTCTTCACATGTAACAGGTTTGCTTTATAGGAAGTGGCAGAACCCAAACATGGAAGTAGTTCTACAATATGACTTCTGTGTGGAGCAGACTCAGGACTCTGAAATTAGGCCATATACTGTATATGGATGTCAACAGGCAAATCTTAATGCATTTTTTAGAATTTGTGCAAAATCTGTGAAAATTTAGAGCACTCTATGGCTTTTTGACCTTTTCTCATATGTGACAAGTTTGCTTTATAAGAAGTAGCGGAGCACAAACATGGACATACAGTAGTTCTTCAATATGACTTCTGCATGGAGCAGATTTAGGACTCTGAAATGAGTCCATACATAGATATGGATGGCAAAAGGTGAATCTTAACACGTTTCTCAAAATTTTTGACAATTGTTAGCACTCTACGGCTCTTTGACCTTTCTTGCACGGAGAACAAACATGGACGTAGTTCTACAATATGACTTCTGCGTGGAGCAGACTCAGGACTCAGATGCTGAAAGCAGCCAGGAGGGTGACAGAGCAGCAAGTGAATAATGGTTTTGGTTGTGAAATCTCTGGCATCATCCACCTCCGCTGCAGTGTGAGGTGTATGCAAATCAGGTGTCTGTTGGCCGTATGACATTCCGGAAGGATGATGAGCCTGGAACCCCTCTCTGCCCATCTGCTCATTCGTGTCTATGGATATAACGAAGAGATATTTTTTTGTGTTGATTTACTATAGCATGAAGTGAACCTTCAAACATCCAATCACGTGCAGGGGTTGTAAAATAAATTAAAGCTTCAACTCTACACAATTGAATGTGTATCTCTGGCATTGATCCAGAGCTGTGTTACTGGACGCATGTTAATGTGCGTTATGTCACACATGTGCATTGCTATAAGGTAATAGGTATCCTATTCATAATGGCGTCACAAGTAACAACAGACCTTTGGATGAATCTGCAACTTTTTTTCCCAAAATGCACAGACGGGTTATATCTCTGCTTTGTGGAGCACTGAAATGCAGGTCCGTTATAGTGTGTTAGGGACGGGCCTTATGGTGCCCCTTAAGAAGGATGGCACCACACTGTTCTTCTAGCCAAATCCTGCCACTGAACCCTATAACCCTGAACCTGCCACAAACCTAAACCCTAGTCTAAAGTTGACCGTACACTGCTCGAATTTTAGCCGAGTCCTGCTGACTTGACCAAAATTGGAACTGTGTGTGGCCCTGCTGGCACCACTTGGCTGAACAGTTGACTCTTACAGCTAGGTGGTACCGGCAGCTCCATGCACAGCTCAAATATTGGCAGATGCAGCTAGACTCTGCCGAAATTCAGGCAGTGTATGGCCAGTTTTAGGGTTTAGGACAGGGGTGGGCAAACGCTGGCCCTCCTGCTGTGGTGACACTGCAAATCCCATCATGCATCTGTCTCTGGGAGTCATGCTTGTGGCTGTGAGAATCTTGCAAAGCCTCATGGGATTTGTAGTTCCACAAGAGCTGGAGGGCTGGATTTTGAACCACCCCTGAACGGTGAGTGCAGCCAATTAGCTGCAGTCACTGTTTAGGTATTCTGACAGCCGTGGGCACTGGCTGTCAGAATACAATAGTCAGCTAGGAAGATTTCCCCCTTCCACGCTGTTAGATTTCTTTTGTGCAGCCTGCAGGTCAGTAAGTATGGCCAGCGGATTGCCTAATGTTGGTGTAACCCGCTTTAAAATTTTACTTACCGGATCTGAAGCTTCAAATTATCTGATGGAAACCGTCCCGACCGCATCAGACTAATGACATCCCCCTCCCCCTTTCTCTATTCAACCAACTGATAACAATAACAAAATGTTCCCGCTGTGATTCCCCTGACATCTCCAGCTTTATTCGCTGCCAACATACACATTACAAGGTGGTACTTTTGGCATACTGGGGTAGTTGGAAAAGAAATTCTGTAACAAGAACTTTCCCAATTTCCCCGTCTGACTTCTAGAAAAGAGAAAAAAAAAGGAAATAATATGTAACTAATAAAACAAAACAATAAATACACAGAACCGAAATGATAAGAACACTTCCTCCATTATAATTCTCATAGGCAGCGCTGGGAACTCTGAAGAGAACCATTTAGTAGTTCTCTTCAGAGACACGCGCGACTCGTTTCATTCCGAAACAAAACTCTGACTAATTTTCCAAAATTCGGGCATTCAGACACATCCAAACCTCTGAATCCCAATGCATTAGAATGTGTCTGAATCCGAATTTCCGTTTTCAAATTTCGGTTCCCGTCCGAATTTCGTTCAAAAATGAAACTGAATGGGACATGTGACTTTTCTGGCCAATCTGATTTGTTTTTCGGTTTAATGCATCCGAATGGGTGTGAACACAAATTTTCATTTCGGCAACATTGGGAGCCATATACAGTATATACATATAATACTAAAGCTGAGGCTCCTAGACACCGGAATGGCATTCGGGATCCGAATTTCCGAAATTGCATTTGGGGAGCTCCCTCAGCTTTAGTAATATATGTATATGACTCCCAGTCCCGAATGCAATGTGGAAATTCGGATCCTGAATGCCACTCGGGTCTGGGAGATTCAGATTTAGTATTAATACCTGAATTCAGCTTTCAAGTGAATTCTGGAAATTCTACAGAAGCTCCCTAGCAAGGCAAAAAGACATTATGGTAAAAAAAAAATGAAAAAAAATTCTGTATTTCTATATTGAATTTCTATGAGTTCTACCCCCGCTCCTAATAAAACATATCCATTTGATGTTTGTAAACTGACTTATTGAAGATGCTCATAGCATGGACTTCCTCAACGCACTGACACCATTTGCAGTTCTTTCTGTCACCGCTCTCACAGAGCCTGCCCTCTGAACTACAACTCAACGTCTGAACAATGTAACATTATCATTGCTTGCTGGAAGCAATGCATGATGGGACGTGTAGTATTGAGAAATGGAGATTGTATCACATCAAGCAGCCTGGAGAGAGAAGCAAAGCACACTGGGAATCCAGGAAGTTGATGGAAGTGATGGGAGATGAAAGGCAGCACTCACTATGTAACAGGGATTTTTTGCGTAAGCTTTGATTGTATTATTAGAAACATCTCCAGTATGTATTCCTATTACAATGCTGATGTTATAACAGCATCATCTTGTCTTAAATTGTATTGTAATTGAAATGTATGTATAATATAAATATTAGGTCTCCCAAAAGCTTATTCTCTCCTCACCTCAATTTAAAAGGATACACAAAACAAAATTGTATGGGGCTTTCTGCCATGAGAAGAGAAACCACAATAAGGTTGAGACAGTTTAAAAAGAATTTACAAAACATTAAAACATCCATGAACACCCATAAGAGCAAGTCCCAATTGCTGAGGGATTGCTTCCCACATGGATAATCTGCTCACCATTGTGATTTGCTCTTATGGGTGTTCACAGATATTTTAATGTTTTCTGTGTCAATAAAAGTTTTGTAAATTCTTTTTTAAATGGCTCAACCTTATTGTTGTTTTTCTTCTCATCTCAGAAAGCCCCAAATTATCTTGTTTTGTGTATCCAAAAGAAAAAAATGACTTTAGATACCCTTTAAAGATTTCAAGCAAGGTCTTGGGAAGCCTCGTAAATTGATGGCACTATATAAAATACCCGTAATAATATGATAATAATAATAATTTCTGTACTCCTAGCAAGTCGGCTTCCATTTTACATGATGTGACCACTATTGGCTCAGATAGAGGCAGCTGTGGTCCATCTCTCCGCGGTCCTCGTGGATCTATCTTTGTACAGTATCCAGTGGTAATCTCAGCATTCGTCAGTCAGTGGGTGTGTGCTGAAACCAGCAGAACAGACCCAACCTGTCTAAACGTTCACATTCTGCCAGCGTATATCTTAAAGCATTATACGGTTCCTCTTCTTCCTCTTGGACAGCTGGATCCTCCGTCGGCTCTCAGAGACCTGAACAAACCTGCACAAGGTAAGCATCTGTACGGGTCAGCAAGCTGTAAGGATATATTATCGGTCAATAACATGATCGGTCAATAGAGTCTTACCTTTATATAAGGTGACTTATAGGAGCCGTACCTGTCCTAAGAGATTTGATTGTGTGAGGGCTGATTGGGTGGAGGCGCAAGGACCGTCATTGGGGGACACATGGTTGGACTTGAATAACTTTGGCTGCGTATTGTTGTACTTTTCAGAGATTTTACCTCTTTGCTGCCTTGTGTTATATCCTGGTTCCATGAAACAGCTGGATGTCTATGGACTTTCTTTGCTTCCATGCTTTCCTCTGTCCCGCCCCCCACCCGTTGCCAATGATTTTATGCTCACTCCTTCATCTGCACCAAGTTGTATGTTTTTTACTTGACGTACACTTGGACGTGGACTTTTGGTTCTTTTGCTTTGTATGTTCTGGTTATTGTCCTCTTTATATTTGTATTTTAAACTAATGAAACTTACCTGTTAAAAAAAAATTATTACAAACTGGGGACCCATTTGATATTGTTATCAGCAGTCTTGAATGCAGAAAGAGACTCAGTGCCGTCAAGGGGGTAGTTTGCCAACATTGCCTGTGGTGGTCATGAGCTCTTGGAATTCCACCTTGAAGCAAACCTTGATACTTACCTTCCCTGCACTCTAATGATCTGTCACCAGAACCGTTCTTGGTATAGGGAAACATAACACTCCCCCTGTCCCCCCACCACAATGCAGGAAATCACTTGCCCATAGTGGTGTCACATGGGGGGAGGGGTACGTAGCCATGGGTTGGTTTTGATCAAAATGCACTCAAGACTTTGGAGCTAGATCAACATGGCTGGTGAAAGGGAAAAGGAGCAGTTCACTTTAACATGCATGTTTGCAAATGCTGATATCTCGTAGCCATTCAATGTTATGTCTGCTCCACCAATGTGATGTAGATCGTAG
>NW_017308002.1:101258-112307 GCF_000935625.1 Nanorana parkeri
GTTGCCCCCTTCACATGTGTTTGTAAATTACTTTAATACTCACCTCCCGTGCAGCAATGCGGCATCAGCAGCTCCATTGCAAGCACCAATACCCCCCCTTCCAGGCTTGGGATCCTCAACCATCTTAAGTAGCTGGGCTGGGGTCACCCAACTGCTGCTCATGCGCATTCATTCATCCCGCCACCGAGGTGTTCCAAGAATGCACATGCGTAGTTCAGTATACATTCTATAGCGTCTTGTTAGGAGGACTTTATTGTAGACACATAGGGGGGAATTTATCAAAACTGGAGCAGACAGAATTTGGAGCAGTTGTCCATGGCAACCAACTCACTTCTCTCTTTTATCTTGAAAGCTTAACAGTACAAACTGAAGAGAGAAGCTGATTGGTTCAACTGTAATAAAAACTCTTCCTGCTCCCAAACTTTTAAATTGAGGAAAAAATGTTGCTTTTAAGAAAGTATCTATTTAAAACCTAGATACAGTTTTACGTCATTGCCAGAAGGTCTGTCTGGAGGTGTCTACAGTTATCTCCAACAGACAACAGCACATCTAGACACGGCATCCCTTCATGCCTCCATGTACACAGTAGTACGGCTCACCTGTTGAACATTTTTAGTATTTGCCATTGGGATTGGAGGATGGGTGAAAGGATCGTATGAGCACCAGGGGATAACCAAAGCTAAAAAAGACCACTTGCCTATTTGATGATGCAATTCTTATTTTCATATCTCTTCTGTGTTATTGCATAGCTTCTGTAAGGATTCCAATTTGTAAAGTGCACGTGAACCCTAACAATGAACTTATTTATTAACTTATTTGCTCCATTTTGGTCCATTAAATACCATTGAAAGTGTTTTGTTATATCTGTTCTATAAGTGCAAAAAAAAAAGAAATACCCATTGATCCTGCCAGAAATCCTGTCAGCTGATAACTTCCTGTGCTTTCTGCCAGTACTGATTGTTATCAGTTACATTGTTCCCAGATATCTCTGTGAACCAACAAGCACCGTCCCCTATGTTATGGAGAAGAGGAGTTGCTGTAGTCCTGTCCTAGAATGGCAACACTTCTCCTCCATAAATGCAGCATTGTGAGTGTTGTCACCCTATGACAGGAAGTGTGTTGCTGGCAGGATCGCCATGTGACAATAAAGGCAAAAAGGTAAAAAAAAATAAAAAAAAAGAATGCAGCCACCATAACTAAGGACTGGTAAGTTGCAATATAATCACATTTTGTTACATAGTTAGTCAGGTTGAAAAAAGACACAAGTCCATCAAGTTCAACCTATAGAGATTTTGTTTTTGTTTTGGGTTTAAAAGGAAGATATGACATTATGTGAAAGGCCAACTCATAAAATCCAGATCTCTACGTGTAGACCAAAATGTACAGAAATTTAGACAAAAAGAGTCTGAAAAGTGATGACGGTAAAGAACAAGAATTCAGGTAGTCGCTGGGTTTCCTGCACATTTCCAATCGTTCTGGAATTAAATAAATTCATTTTTTGGCAATTATGCTTGAAATGAAGAAGTCGGGAGAGTCCCTAAAGTTTACATTGATATAGAAAAGTCTTATAAATGATAAATGAGCTTGTGGTAATTCATAATTAAAGTAGTATTAAACTTCCAAAACTTTTTTTTTAAATCATGAAACAAATATACATCACCCAGCAAAGTATTTCTTTCCATTATTTCCACTGTTTATAAAGTTTGTTTTATAAATATATATATATATTTTTTGTTTTTAATTTATTATTATTATTTCATTTGTTTATTTATTTATTTATTTTTCTCTTGCCATTATTTCCTACTAAAACTTTTTTAAATGGCGTAAACCTAACATCTTGTGTAAAATGCCATTACAATGTATTTATACCATTTTACTTTCAAATCATGTACACGGCTTCTGATTCAGGTTCTGATCTTAAAGGAGAACTACGGGGTTAGGGCTTTTCCCCATAGTTCTCCTTAGGGTAACGGGAGGACACAAACTAGCGTCCTCCCGTCACCCTAGGCTCAGTATACCGTGAGCTACAGCCCCCGGTATACTTAGACGCCGCAGCTGAAGCGGATCCCGACAATTATGTCTGGATCCGCCCAGCTGCGTGAGTGACAGCTGGCTCTGCCTATCTAGAGGCAGAGCCAGCTGTACCCGCCCCCGTCCGTTCCGCCAGTCAGCTCTGGAGGATTGGAGTGGGGCGGGGGGAATGCAGCCACTCCCCTGTCATGGCTGAGAGCCGTGACAGGATGGAGAAGTGAGCGAACGCCGGTATGTGTTCGCTCACCTCCCGATCTACTGAGCCGACCTGTGACAGTCTCATTGTCACAGGTCGGCTAGAACTATGAGGTGAGTGAAAAGCACTCACCTCATAGTTCTCCTTTAAGTAGCACCTTTGATCGGCCACACATGATTGAAGCAGTGTGCGATCAGTCAAGGTTCATCTATACTACATTGTATCCAGCTATGACAGTAACATCTAAACCAGAGATAGATAACCTCTGCACCCCAGCTGTGCTGAAGCTACAAATCCCACCATGCCTCTGCTTTGGGCGTCATGCCTGTGGCAGTCAGTGTCTTGCAATGCCTCATGGGACTTGTAGTTCTACAGCAGCTGGAGTGCCGAGGTTGCCTACCCCTGCTCTAAACCAACCGCAGATCTCCAGAGGAAATATTCGGAGCGGCTCCTTAACTCTGATACATAGTAGGTGTGACAGAAGCCTCGGGGCTGAACTACGTAGGTGGTTTTATATAATAATAATAATTATAATAAAAGCATGTCGTTTAGCTCTAAGTCCTTGGTTCTCAACTGGTGGGTCGTGACCCAAAAGTGGGTCGCGACCCCATGTTTAGTGGGTCGCCGCATGCCTTCCACTTTTCTAGGTGAGAGGCTCCTCTGCCTCCCCCTAGCACAGCACTGTCAGTTCTTGCGCCGAGCAGCCATTCTAAATATGCTGCCTGGTGCCGAGTGTCAGCTTGAGGTGGGGTGGGCTGGGTGTATGGCTGCGGGGGAGCTTCATCCATAGGTGCATTGCTCACAGCACCCTTGCCTGTCCTGTAGAGGTGCCTGGACCGGAGTGATGTCACATTCTGGCTCCTGGAACCTCTACAGGTGATGCACATATGGATAGCGCTCCATCATTCTGATGTGGGAGTGCATTGCATTGCCATTCATTTGAATGGCATCCCAAATGCATCTCCCACCCACAGTTCACCCGCATTGGAACACGCGGTACCACATGCCATGCGTTCCATTGCAGTTCAACTTGAGTCGTGACTAAATGACCAAGGACTAATGTGTGTCCTGAGGTTACACAGGTTGAGAACCACTGCTCTAAGTGTCATAGATTGCTGGTTGGAGTCATGAGCGGCTGCTACGTCTGCCACTTCTGTAGCCAGCCCCAAATGATGAACAACAGTGTTACAAATCGCTGGAAGCGCGGCAACACGGATCTTTCATCGACTGCAATCCATTTCTTCCAAAAGCTGCTTAGGAGGAAGACTTTATAGTTACCATAGACCCAGGGTGGGGAACTCTGGCCCACCAGCTGTTGTGGATCTACAAGTCTCATGAGGCATTGCAACACTGACAGTTACAGGCATGACTCCCGGGGGCAAAGGCACGTTGGGATTTGGAGTTAAAGCACAGCCGGAGGGCCGGAGTTGCCCACCCCTGTAGTAAAGAGTGGCTCACATGGCATAGCCCTACCACACGGTATATGAGGGATTACTTCCCACCAGGTTGTATATTTCTGCACCTTGTCACACAGTTTAGGGCTGGTTCACACCAAGCGCGGAGCAGATGCAGAGCAGAGCAGTTACAGAACGCATCAAAAATGCATCCAATGTATTCCAATGGTATTTTGAGCTCAAGTTCACACCAGAGCGTTCAGTTCCAGAGCAGAGCAAATCACTGCATGTGCAGAAACTCATGCAGATCTGGTCCGGATTTGGTGTGAACAAGCCCTTAATGTAATACTAAACTCTTAAGCTTTCTTTCAATAATACATTCAGACCAACAACCATTCCTTCTCCAACAAAGTATTTCAGTCTTCATGATCCCAAGCAGCTCCAACTCTCAGTTTGGCTTCCCTGAACTTCCTGTCCTGTACAAGATAACAAGGTCCAGCACAAGGTCCAGCAGCCGTCTGTCTACTAGCTTGGATCTGTTTAGCTGAATGGAAGGGATTCTCCTCCTGCAGCCTCCTGGGATACATGAAGTTGGTAGCCCAGGAGGCTACAAGAGGAGAAATAAATGGCCAAGGGGGTGGGGCCAGCATAGGGGAAAAAAACAAAAAAAGAGTAAATTAAAAAAGAATGTTCTTTCTTTTAAAAAAAAGTTGGGGGGCAGACGATTAGAATTCTGCAAATTTTGATTTTCGAATGCAGGTCCTCTTTAATTATTATTATTATTATTATACAGGATTTATATTGCGCCAACTGTCTGCGCAGCACTTTACAAAATGGAGGGAGAACGTACAGTTACAATACAATTTGTTTTTATTTCTTTAATTCTTTATTTATAAATCAACATTTTTCAATATAAACAACAAGAACAAAAATAATAGAAAACATGGTATTGCCCTCAATACCTTGTTTGCTCTCAATACAATTTCAGTACAGGGGGGTTAGGAGGGCCCTGCTCCTGAGAGCTTACAATTGGGAATTATTTATTAATGATTGCAGAGCTGCATGAAAGAAGAACTTGGTGAATTTTTATTATTATTATATAATTTATTATTAAAGGAGAACTATGGGGTCAGGGCTTTTCCCCATAGGGTGAAATGTGGGTCTTGGGAGGAAAACAATAAAGTCATATTCACTTGATTCTTGGAGCGAACTGGCACTTAGACCTGTCCCTGGAGCCTCTCTCCCCCTCCGCTGCAGCGGTCTAAGGTCCCTGAGTCATCACGTTCTATAGACAGTGTATAGGATGTGAGGATGCCGAGGGACATACCATTGCAGTAGTGGAGGGGTCGAGAGGCTCCAGGGAGCGGTCTAAGTGCCAGCCGGCACTGAGAATCAGGTGAGTATAACTTTGTTATTTCCCTCCCTAGAGCAAAAGGGGCAGTTAACCCTTGCAGTGCAAACGTAGCCCCACTGTAGGGGTTCATAAAAACATTCCCCCGGAGTTCTGCTTTATTCGTTGCCTTTTCTATCTGCCGCGAGTTCAGCTTTAATGTCAATAAAACCAATGGGAAGTAATAAAGTTTCCCAGTCGTTATGAGAACGAGCGCATTGCATAAGCTTGTGAAACAATCGCCGCTGACAACACGGCTCTGACGCACGGACTGTTGTATCGCATTGCTCCATCATATGACAGCTTCTAAACCCCCGAACACAATTTCAATGATCACGATTCATTTTTATGCGCACAGAACGCTGCAAGCGTGTTCAGACCAAACTCCAACTGAAACTTTATTTAGTAATAGAGTGTGGAGGGATTAGAACTTTCAGCTTGATGTGGCTGTCTGTGACTACACTTGGGATATCACCCCTCACTTCCTGTCTCAGTGACACCGGGACACAAAATGTAGGACAGGATAGCACTGATAGTAATCAAAAGCCTACGTATGCTATAACTCTTATGTACTCTGTGCTGTGTTACTCTTTGTGTCCCCAATGGAGAGATTTGCCAGCACTTCCTGTTTCTCTGGTACACAAATTGATCTCTTTTTACATGTTTTAAATTATTGATTTTGAAATGTTTCTATAAAAAGAATTGAAAATCCTATATACAGAAACACCCCGTTATCCAACATCCGCAGGGATTGGTAGATTCCGGTTAAATGTTGTTTCTGGTTGCTTGAGAGCTACTATTTAAATAGGTTTAACTAATGCCATATAATACCCCATATTATACCATATCATAACATACACTCTGTATTGACTTCATATTAATATTGAAGTGCAGCAATCAAAAACAAATAGACACACGATCATTTCCAGGATAATACACGCCGCTGATCGGCAGAACAATGAGTACAATGCGATTGCTGAGGCAAAGTAACAGCTGCATCGTCCGGCCTGAAACAAAGAACAGACTGTCACCCCCAGTGGGGCTGCCCCCTAACCTTGCATAGTGGGGATAGCCACACTGCAAGGGCTAAGATTTGATTTGCCCGGAGCTCTGTTTTACCCCAGCGGCGTCCCGAGGCCGGGTGTCACCTGGAACTGAGACCGGGTGACACCCCACCGTGACATCAACTCGCATACGCGGTCATCTAATTGACGCCTGCCGGAGGCCATCTTAGTGAAGGACGCCGGCAGAGAAAGGAGGGGATGTTCACCCGGCGGGCTGAGATATGCCGCCGGGTCCCCTCCTCTCTTCTGACACTGTTGGGGTCTCGGGCCATGACCAAGTGCCTGACTTTTTAGAGGGGACGACACCAAAATTACTGTCAGTCATTTTGGAGTCACCCCTCCAATGGTGTCACCCAGGTGCGGGCCGTACCCCCCGCCTGAGGCCACTGCTTTACCCCCTTGCCGTCTGCAGGAGCTAGCCCTTCAAGTGGGCCGTTACCCTACATGCCAGTAGGAGGGGCTCCTTATAATTCATTCACTGTGATTGGCTGCACAGTGATGACATAATCTGAAGCCCACCCTTCCAGCTCCTGATCATCAGTCAGTAACAGCCTAGGTATGCTGAACAACACAGCAACGCAAATATATGCGGCATGGGCATCAAGGCCCACCCTCCATGCTGCCGTATATATATATGCTTCTATATAAAGGATACCGGACCAAAATGGACCAAATAAGGCCAAGTTAACACTTGCGTGATCCGTGACCGTGCTGCAATCGTGCACAAAACCACGCAGATTGCTGTGCGGTCACGGAGTCGCACACCACCACTGATTGCGCTGGCGGTGCCATTCTTTTCTAATGGCACCCCAGTCGCACCGGGCGGATCACGCGGATTCCTGCCTGTGCAATCAGCCATGCGTCATGTGTCGCAGAAAATGGTACATGTACCTTTATCAGCGATTGCCGCGTGGATGTAACCCCATTGAAATCAATAGGGCCGCACGGCAAATGCTGTATGCAACTGCACGCGATCGCATGGTCCCGGTACATGTGTTCCGGATTTGCCAGGCCCTATATCAGCCCTAAGAGAAGTTAATTTTGGGGGTTTACATACCCTTTAAATTCGCATTCCCCATTAACTCCAAAGCATTGCACCAGAATGGTAAAATATTCCCCAAATTTCCTAATTTTCTCCTAATTTTCAGGGAAACGAAGGCTCTCGGTTTCGCTCATCCCTATTGGTCACACCAAGTTCAGTATAACTTTTATTCAAGATGGAGGCGCATATTTTTTTTCCTGTGTCACATGACCAGCCTGCAGTAATGGAGCCACTTGCTAATTTTAGTTTTCGATGGTATTTAGATAAAAACAGTTGACTCATTGTTGGAGCCTGCACCAAAAAAGCAGGTACAGACGGTGACACTCTTCACAGCCGTGATGTTGAAAACGTGCGTGGGCGTGTGTGTGTATGTGTGGTGACACAGGGCGTGGGATGACAAAAGCCATGTTGATGCGGGGGACAATGCCTTGTTTGTGTTCTACATCTCGATAACAATTGCAGGGCAGGATTCCTTCATAGAGTCCTCATCTTATATTAAATTCTTACCCCAAATCCGCCCATGTTTACAAGCGCCGCAACGTTTCACAAGGAAGAAGCAGAAAATAGGTGATGAAATTGTATCAGAAGGTGATCTGAAGGTCGTGACACAACAACAGAGCCTGAACGGACATGCTACCATGATATTGTGTCATCCTCAGAGAATTCCAAAACAATGCAAAATTTAGAATAACTCTCCAACTTATTTCTAATCATGAATCCAGATCAGACATATATACATTGCCCAGAAAAGAATTTGTTTTTGCCAAAGCACTTACAGTCATGTTTTTTAACAGCTCCAACTCTTTCAGCTCGGCTTCCCTGAACCTCTTGTCCAGTACAAGACCACAAGGGAAAGAGTCTCCAGCAAATGTCCATCTACTAGCTCGGAGAAGGGAGGAGGGGAGGGACTTGCCCTGGTGTTCCTGTGTGTTTGTGGAGGTGGTAAATAGAGCTGTGCATAAAGGTGACGTGGCCCTTGAGCTGGGTACCCAGTTTGTGGGCCTGGACCACGTATACAAGTTAGACGCCCGCTCTTGTGACTCAGAGGCAATGAGTGAAATGAAGATAATAGAGGAAGGGGGTAGAGCGAGATTGAAACATAGATGGGGAATAAAGAAAAGAAGGGGGGCTGAAGGGTTGATCCAAACGTTTTCCCGTTGACTAGAAATAGTGATGTCCTATTGGGCTGGATTCAATTCGGGCTGATCCAAGGCGTCCGTGTTTTTGTAAATTTGGAAAAAGGTTCATGAAGAATTGCAGAGAGCTCTTTGAGGAGGAACCAGTTTTACTCAGCATTTGGTGGTTTTAAGAGGCCAAAGCCAAGCCACACAACGTCGGGGATTTTTTTTTTTCTAAGCCAACTCGCTAACCAGTACCGCATAGGGAATTAGAAAGTTATTTTGACATAATTTTGGTGGGGGTCGAGTTGCTGTTTCACAGCGACATCAAGTTCAGCAAAATCACTACAATGCATGAGCAGTAACAGATACTTTCCTTTTCCCAAAATTTCGGTGAGAATCAGGAGAATTTGGTAAAATTTTGTCATTTTAAAGGGATGCGTTAGAGTCAATGGGGAAGGTTTTTGACAGTTTTTAAGGGATCAATGGGCTTTAAATGGGTCCTGAGGGTTGCCAAAACTCCTCTCAACCATCCCGGACCTGTTTTTGTGGGGGAAGGACCCCTCATTTACTTCAGTATCACTTTTCCTTTGTTTTAGAAAGAACAAAAAAGACAGTATAAATACTAAAATAAAAAAAATTACAGTGACAAAGCACAACAGACAGAATAACAAAAAAAAGGGGGGTGGACACAAATACATAGAACACTGAGCATGGGAATTAAACTACTCAAAATATACAGAAACCACACAATAAATAAAGAAAAAAAAGTAGTTAAAAAAAATTAAATTTACATTTGTTATTGCAAAATCAGTATTTTTTTGGGCTAAATCAAATTTGCCGAAAATCACGACACTTATCTCCCTACTAACCACCCCAGCTGTCCTGACTATGCTAGTTTACAGGAAGAGCTCTGACCAGGGTCCTATTCCCAGGGGAACAAGGGGGTTTAGTGCAGCCTAATACAACTGGAGTTGGAATAGAAACTCCGAAGATGGTAGTTCTTCTGAAAAGAAGTCCACAGCCTTCTAATCTCCTCGCGGATCTCACTTTTCTCTCTGCTTCAGTCATTTTATTGATGACGTTCCTCAAAAGTTAAAGCTGAAATCTGATCTGCTTATCTGCACATTAACCCTCAGTCCTGCGCCCGGGGCAAGTGACCCCCCCGCACCCCCGGTTGTTACGCCACTGCAGGCAGATAATAGCTGGGGGGAGAGGCCAGCAGGGTGCTCAGTACTCTGCAGTATATTAAATTTTTTGTTTTGGGGTCTAGATACCCTGCTTTTTTAGTTTGTGTTACAACTCTGTCTAATGGTTGAGGTGCAGCCACAATTCATGTCATTATCTCGCTGAGCTGTGAAGGCTTAGGCCAGCATTTGGTGACATTTCATGCCAGATCTACATTTACTCTTGGCAGAGCCCGCTCATTGTGAGCCATTGTCACTTATTTCTATGTTTATTTGTACTAGTCTTAGCTTGGTGTCACCTGCCTCTGTATGGGTCCAGTACATTTCCAAACCCCCTGCAGGCTGCAATTAAAGGCGTTGCAAAGTCCGAGCATATCCTCTCCTGGTATAACATCAGCATTGTAATTGGAATACATAGTAGAGTTGTTTCTGATAATGCAATCAAAGCTGACATTAAAAAAAAGTGTAGTGAGTGCTGCCTTCCGTCTCCCATCACTTTCACCACCTTCCTGCATTCCCAGTGTGCTTTGCTTCTCTTTCCCGGCTGCTTGATGTGATGCAATCTCCATTTCTCAAGACTACATACCCCATCATGCATTGCTTCCAGCAAACAATGATGCTGTTACATTGTTCAGATGTTGAGTTGTAGTTCAGAGGGCAGGCTCTGTGACAGTGATGACACAAAGAGGTGCAAATTGTGTCAGTGCATTGAGGAAGTCCATCCTGTGGGCATCTTCAATAAGTCAGTTTACAGACTTCTAGATGGATCTGGTTATTAGGAGTGGGATAGGAATGGAAATTCGTATGGAAATTCAATAAAGAAATACGGATTTAGTTTTAGCTTGTGACCATAGATACATTTAAAGGGTTTATGGGATAGGTTAAAGGCCCAATATAGCAAAAACTATTGTGTTCTGGTAACCGTATGTGGTCAATACCTGTAAGGCCCCATGATGTAAGACCGCACCTGGACACAGACTGAGGCTTGAACGGGGCCTATTGATAATATTTGGCATATGAGTTCCTGTGTTCATTTCAAAAACCTTTATTTATATTTTCCTGCACATTTGCCTGTAGACCAAGCTGTTCAGCAACACAGATTTACAGGTGTTGTGACAAACAATATAACATTATCAGGGATCCCAACCTGAAAGAAGCCATTTCAGGGAGGTGTCCTTCTCATTTCAGGGAGATTGCCCTCTACGCCCCCCCCCCATCCGCGGAGGGGGGTTAGGGGGGCTGGGAGAGAGCACCCCCCTGAAATGATGGCAGATAGCACAGGAAGCAATAGCTTCTTTGCTATCTGCAGGTTTTTTTTCTGATTTTGTTTTTAGTATTCTGACAGCTGCAGTCGTCAGAATATTTTTAAAAAGGCATAAGAATGCATAGCTAGATTCCTATTGGCTATTGCACTTTGCATAGCTAGATTCCTATTAGCTATTGCACTTTGCAATAGCCAATAGCAAACTAGCTATTGCACCCGCCCTCTGCTGCTTTCAATCACCAGAAGAGGACCTGATAGAAAAATTCAGGTCCCCCTCTGCTGATTGACAGCAGCAGTGGGCGGGTACATTACCTAGTTTGCTATTGGTTATTGCAAAGTGCAATAGCCAATAGGAATCTAGCT
>NW_017308002.1:113629-117947 GCF_000935625.1 Nanorana parkeri
CCCATAGCAAACTAGCTATTGCACCCGCCCTCTGCTGCTTTCAATCACCAGAAGAGGACCTGATAGAAAAATTCAGGTCCCCCTCTGCTGATTGACAGCAGCAGTGGGCGGGTACATTACCTAGTTTGCTATTGGTTATTGCAAAGTGCAATAGCCAATAGGAATCTAGCTATGCATCCGTATGCCTTTTTGTTTCTTTTCTGACTGACGGTCGGGCCGCAGCTCCCGATGTCAGAAAAGAAAAAAAAGAACGATTGCAGGGAAAGGCAGATAAACCTTTCCGGGAGGAAGTGTTTCTCTCCCGGGCGGCCAGGAGCCGCTATCCAATAGCGGGAGACTCCCGGAGCGTCCGGGAGAGTTGGGGTGTCTGCACTATCGGTGGTGCTCACATTCAAGTACTTTGACTATTAACAACAATGTATCTTATTTGTGTATCACTCGGCTGTAGAGCCTCAAATCATCTCTGAATTGGTGCTGACACCGTCCTTCCTTCTGGAGGGGGGCTACTTGTGTTCCCCATGGCCCCTGTGTGTGTTGTAAAGTAGTCACTGTTCCAAGCTCAGTCCCGTGATGGACTACAATCTCAATACAAATTAGTAAACTAAACATGAGATTGTAGTCCATCCCAGGAGTGCGCTTTGAGTGTTGTCTACTGGAGCAATGTATAACTTTTATAAATATGTCAAATGACCTTTTCAGGTGTAATGAATGATTTTTATTTTGTTGCAGGGGATGATACACTCTGCGACACACAGCACTGTCATGCCCTCCCTATCTGAAACACATTTCTCTTGGACGGACCTATTCTATAATGACCTGTATCCGCCGCACAGAGAGCTGTCACTAGGTAAGCCGCCTCCTGGAGGAGCTTGTTGAGTCCTCCTATCACATCGCTGCAAATATTTATTTATATAGTGCTGACAAGTTTACACAGTGCTTTAAAAACTGCATTTTCATATCAGTCCCGGCCCTCAAGGAGCTTACAATCTAAGTTCCCTATTGTACATACATATGAGGGCCAAGTTGGACAGGAGCCAGTTAACCTTCCAGCATGTCTTTGGAGTGTGGGGGGAACATGAAAACTCCATACAGATGGTGTCCTGATCAGGATTTGAACCAGGGGCCCCCAAGTGCAAATCACTAAGCCACTGTGCTGCCCAGTGGCATAGCTATAGCACCATAGCAACCCAGGTGAGAGCTATGGGGCCCAGGCATGTGAAGGGGGCCCTTCTAGGAATGTTGTTAAGGCAACATGGAAAATTATCAAGTGTATGTAAAGATACAAATATTGTATAATTAACCCTGATCCAAGGCTGTGCTTAATCTCCCTTGCTCCCCCCTCACCTATGAATAAATGTATTGCCTTCAGAGCTCCTGGTCATCCTGACTAGGGCTGCAGCTAACTATTATCTTCTTAATTGATTAGTTGCCAGATTATTTTTTCAATTAAATTATTGGTTGCATTTAAATCTCTCTCTCTCTCTCTCCCTCTCTCTCTCTCTCTCTCTCTCCCTCTTTCCCCCCCTCTCTCTCCCTCTCTCCCTCTCTCTCTCCCCTTGCCCCCTAACCAACTAACCGATAATGAGAATAGTTGCCAACTATTCTCATAATCGATTATTATCGATTTAATCGATTAGTTGTTGCAGCCCTAATCCTGACCATCACTCTGTATGCCTAGCACAGTCTTCCCGAGGCTACAAAATTCCAAAGTATCACCTTATCTAAAAACTAATAAAGATAATTGCTGTTTGCATTTCTGCGAAAAGCCACAGTTTAATGAAGTTCGTATTAGGGTTGTAGAGTAATTGTGTAGGAGCACTAACAATTATGTAATAGAATATAATTAAGATGATGATATACCTTTTTTTTAAATATAATTTTGTAATGACTATTAAACCACAACGTTCAGCACTTGTTGGCTGATGCTGAAAAATGCTGGTGAGCTACTGAGTAAGCTTAAAGTTATTCCATGCACTGCAGTTCTTCTCTAGCAACTCCTGCTACCTGTCCTTGATTAGGCATACAGTACTTCAGTTACACTATTGTCTCAATTGACAATGATGTAGCCGGTGGCCATATCCATCTGTTGCTATTGGGCTCCATGAAAAACCTCTAATTACCGCTACTTGTTGTCTGCTTCTGCATAGTGCCGCCACAAGTGGCCCCACCAACTGTAACAGGCCGCACCTCTGATGACAAAATGTTGTGTTAATCTGCCAGAAGCATAATGCCCTTACATTAAAGTGACACTAAACTCAGGAGTTAAAGCTTAAAAATACATTCAAGTGCCCTAACTATTAACCAAAATGTATCTTATTTGTGTATCACTCGGCTGTAGATACTCAAATCATCTCTGAATTGGTGCTGACACTGTCCTTCCTCCTGGAGGGTGGCTACTTTAGTTCCTCATGGTCACTATGTGTGTTGTAAAGTAGTCACCGCTCCAAGCTCACTCCCGTGATGGACTACAATTTCACATTTAGTTTACTAATTTGTATTGAGATTGTAGTCCATCACGGGAGCGAACTTGGAGCGGTGACTACTTTACAACACACACAAGGATCGTGGGGAACAAAAGTAGCCCCCCTCCAGAAGGAAGGACAGTGTCAGCACCAATTCAGAGATGATTTCAGGATCTACACCCGAGTGATACACAAATAAGATACATTTTGTTAATAATTAAGGTACTTGAATGTATTTTTAAGATTTAACTATAGACTATACATCAGGTCCATTCGATTTTATTGGGGAGATCTCACATCACTTTCTTCCCCAAAGACACAACAGGGTGTAAGAAGAGGTTCAGGTACATTAGGCTATACATTAGGTCCATCAGACTCTATTGGGGAGATCTCACAGGATTTTTTTTCTGCTGCGAAGACACAACAGAACGTAAGAAGAGGCTCATATCCATTAGAAAAAGGAGGTTGTTCCCTGGAGTTCTGATATACCTTGAATATCCCCTTTAATGTTTTAATTAATCATTTAAATAGGTCATCAAGGTCATATAACCAAGAATAATCAGGACAAAAAGGAGGGTAACAATGTTGTAATAAAACATTGTTACCCTCCTTTTTGTCCTCATATCCATTAGACCCTATCGGGGAGATCTCCCATCACTTTCTGCCCCGAAGACACAACTGGATGTAAGAAGAGGTTCAGGTACATTAGACTATACATCAGGTCCATCAGACTATATTGGGAAGGTTTCCCATCACTTTCTGAAACAAACACACAAACACCAAACAAGACTTAAGAAGAAATCTCTTCAAAGACCTCTTTAAATCTCATCATTTTCTGTTTCTGTCTCAGTGACAATAATCACCAGGACCAATAATGAGGGTAAAATTACCCAATGGGGACACAAACAGCACTTAAAACTGGAGAGAAGTTCTAGCCCTTCTCTACTCTATCCAAAACTAAAATTTAAAAAACCCATTGGGGGGAGATTTACTTTCATTTTCTGTCTCCCACAATCACTAGAAATCTAAAATTTACAGTTGTCATTGGAAAAGAAGGTCAGGGGGCATCTCCTAATGTGGACATCCAGTTACAACTATGAAACGTAGAATTTTCCCTCACTTTGAGGAGATTTCTGATCATTTCCTGTTCTGTGTTAAGGATGGGAATGGAGGGGACTCTTCTCTAACACGGACACAGAGAGTTATAAAAACTTGAGAAAGGTGCTAACCCTTCCCCACACTCCAAAATGAAAACAAAAACTGGAATTCTGCATCAGTCCTCTATCAAGCAGGTTTCACAACGTTTATTCGCCTGTTTCTTGCCCCTGGCACTCTTTCACAGAGGCAGGAGTGATTTGGCAGGACCTGGCATATTGCCAAGGTCGGATGACACAGTTGCCGATCCAGTTCCACAAGCATTGGAACTGTAATCATATCTTGCAGTGAGGGATACTGGTCACCATCACTATGGAGAGAGACACTTAATAATCTAAATAACTGACATTCTTGAACATGGCGGAGTCATTACCAAGAGATGCTGTTAATTAACACTTGTCATTAAGATTGAGTCAGCCTGGATGATTAAAGCTAGACACCTCAGTGTCTCTGAAGGTTCTCATTTATCCAGGTCATGCTGCAGCTAGTAGTACATATCCATATTCAACTGGGCTTTGTTCTGAATGATGAAGACGCTTCATAGCTTAGCCAAACCACTTCTTCAGTTCTAATAAGTATCAGGAAGAAACCATATAATTTATATCCACACCAATACACCTTCATCCAATCACCATGGAAGGTGTCAAGGCAGATGTTGATTGTCCAAAAACAGAAGGCAATCTACATTAAACTGTAATAGC
>NW_017308002.1:117968-122968 GCF_000935625.1 Nanorana parkeri
CATCTACCTTCCGCATATAATGACATTTTACCATCTCTACCCCAACAATTTGACAACAACCAAGCTTCCTGATACCAAGGATGGGATTATGTAACTAGAACAGGGAGGTTCCACAACTTTCACACCTCCCATCATGTTCTTGGACAATCAGCTTCTGCCTTGATACATTGTGATTGGGTTAAGGTATCTGTGATACCCGAGTGAATATAAAAGCTTCCCCCTCTCTCAGCTGGGCTGACCACACTGATGAAAAGGGAGGGACCTCTGAAGCCCACCAGATATGTTGGCCAATTTTAATGATGATAACATCTAATAAAATATATTCTGGACACAAGGGCCATCTTTAACCCCTTCATGACTGAGGCCCTTTTTTCCATTTTTGCACCCATGTTATATTCCACATTTTAGGCCTGAAAATGACGTAAAACCCCCCAACATTATATATTTTCTGAATGCCAAGACCCTATAGAATAAAATGGTGGTAGTTGAAAATTTTTATGTTGCGCAATATTAGCGCAACTCCTTATTAAACCCCAAAATTTAGTGACAAATTTAATTAAATGCCCCAAAACACAACAAATTACCCATTTTTTTAATAAAATATAAAAGATGAGGTTACAACGAGTAAAACGATACCCAACATGCCCAGTTTACAGATTGCGTGCGACCGTGAAACGGCAAGTCGCCAGGATCGCTTCTGTTGTAAAGCCGACAGTCGGCTCTACAAGTTTAAACAGACTCCCGGCGGCAAAAGTCGCCGGGAGTCTGTTTAAACAGCCCCGATGCTGGCGACGTACACTGTACGTCGTCAGTCACGAAGGGGTTAATATTGATTGGATCCTGGGCAAACATTTTCTTGGGCCCCTACCTACCAAGCCCCGCTCCCTACCCACCACACCCCTGCCACGCCACACCCCGTACCCACCACACCACCGACCTTGCAATTTCACTTGACGACCTCCTCCTGCAGAGCAGATAGGAGGAGACGTCACAGGGGGACGTGACCCCTGCATGAGACGTGAACCCGCGTACATCATTTGGTGTACCATAGGGGTGGAGTAACACCATGTGATACCGTTTGCATAGTAAACAGAACGGTACCGCATGTGTATCTTGTGCTGGCTCTAGGGGCAGCTGCTTTGGGCCCCACAATAATGACTGGGCCCAGGGCAACTGCCCCTTTTACCCCATGTTAAAGAGGGCCATGCTGGACAAACTCCAGGGGATTGGCGCTTTCATCTTCTACCCTCTCCTCATGTAAAAACTGTTTGTCTGCCCCTGTTTGCTGCTATGTAGTACGGAAGTTTTTTCACTTTATATTTTACAAAAGCCATGCCGATTATTTGACTGTGATCGGCTCCGGGACCCGTTAATAACACCACAATGTTAAAAAGAATAAAAGAACAATCCAAACTTATACAACATTTTAGCTTCTTATAAAACATCCACCAGACTTTTCGCTGACCATGGATGCGTGGTGTCTAAATATTTTATGGAAATTACAGAATGATCAGACGGGTGCATGTGACATTACACCCAGTCCCTAGGAAATCAGTATAAAATAATGTTCCCTTCCCTCTATTAACACATCTGTAATTGCCCGTCTGTCATGAGCATCCAAGCCTCCCTATGTTAATCACTGTGCTGCCTGTACTTGCAAGGCTGTCCCTACACTCGGGGATTTCCCCTTCCGTCAGATAGGCAAATCAGTAGTACAAGCTTAAGCAAGCAGGTATGCGTCACTTGGAATGCTTCCGTCTGCCTCACTCCTATCTCCATTAATAGAACACATCAGTTATAAAGCTGAACTCCAGGCCAATAAAAACACTAGGACTTGTATTTGTTACAGCTTAAATAACGAAATCTGCCCTGATATCGGTCTTCTGTAATCCACGTCGTAGCCCACCCACACTAGGAGAGACAAGGGCACCCTCAATACCAACCTTTCCCAACCTTCTTAACATGGAGGAACACTTGAAACCATACTCCGGTCTCAAGGAACCCCTACTAATAATTACTTTATGTATAGCTCATAATACATTAGTATTGTTGTGATATAAGAATGAAGATAAATGAGTAAAGAATCATGCGCATTCAGCCTGAGGGGGCAGGCTGGACAGCACCCCAACCTGGACTAATCCATGGCTGGAACCAGACTGAGTGCATGGCAGTTCCTCGGAGTGCATGGCAGTTCCTTGGGACCGTAATATACAGGGGTACAGGTACTCCTAGAATGAGATCCTAATAGGTTGGACTTGATGGACTAATGTCTTTATTCAACCTCAAATACTATGTAACTATGTATATATGCCTTGTCCCAGCATGCAACACTGGCTGTGAGAGCTCCAGTGATTGGCTGGTGAACTGTACACACACTCTCACAGTGACCCTCATTGGCTGTCCCACAATACAGCCGAGTCACACTCCATTCAGGCAGGTACAATCAATGCCAGACACCTGGATTTAACCAGATAAATGCCAACTATAATTCAGCCAGACTGACTACAGCTCTGGCAATCACTACATTTCACTACATTTCTAGTAGGGGCTACATTAGGGTTGCCACCTTTTCTTCAAGCAAAAGCCGAACACTCCAGTGACACACGGACATTTTTGGGGAGAATGAGTCATAGTTTATTCATATGTAAATAGTGTCGCCCATTCGTATGTAAATATCACAGTTGAGACTATTTTCAGTACGGGGCCAGTAGCCCCTATCTTAATTTTGGTTGCCCCTGTCTGCCTGATATCTTGTGTCCGGGTTTCAGCTGCCATGAAAACTGGACACCGCATTCAAAACCCGGACTGTCCGGGTGAATCCTGGACGGGTGGCTACATGTGGAAATGTTTTCTTAGTTCTTGTCCTGTTGACAATGGTTTAACGTCTAGTACTGTATAAGCTTTAGTTGTATAGTCACCGCCGTATTCCTCTTTCCTATCTCAGATGTACATTCTCAATGGACCTCGCTGCAACCAGAACACTGGAGCAAGGATCACGTGTTTGAGTGGCTTCAGTATTGCTGTGATAACTACAAGCTGGATGCCACGTGCATCCCCTTGTCCCAATTCAATGTGACCGGCCTCCAGCTCTGCAGGATGACCAAGGAAGACTTCACCGAGGCTGCGGGGGCCTGCGGACATTACCTCTACAGCCTCCTGCAGGATATTCGTTCACACGGTAAGCCTGACTGGAGGTCCTCCACAGACCTATGTGCTGGCATTACCTGACAGCAAGAAAAAAATAAAAATAAAGGGGAAATTCTTCTTATGTTACTTTAGAAAAAAAAATATCAGAAATGCGGTGTTGTGGTCTCTTCCCCTTGATTACCCCCCCCCCCACTGGCTGCAGGAAATGTTCTAAAGCTATAGAAAAAAAAAATCACTCTCATGATATTTTTTGATTGTATTATGTACGTTCCCATCAAAGCTGTTGCTTTGGGTCTGTTGCTTTTTATGTGTATAGATGGAGCATTGAGATCTTGAGGAATTCTGAATTCAGTTTTACTTGCTTAGAAGAACATTACATGTATGAATATCGATTGCCTTATGTGATCAGGAAGGAATTCATTTTCCCCTGTTGGAGCAAATTGAACCGTGCTTTATAGGGTATTTTTTTTTGCCTTCCTCTGGATCAACATTGGTAATTGTGGGCATAGTGTTCTGTTTAGGCTTTTCTTCTTTTCTTCTTTTTTTTTCTTTGTATCTCTATAGGTTGGACTCAATGGTCTTTTTTCAACCTGACTAACTATGTAACTATGTAACTATTATGAGAACATATAAAGAGAAAAAGAAACAACTTCCTGTGTATCATAGACGAGCATGAACAGAGAGACTAACATTGCGCTACAGTGCGATCTACAGCTCAAAAGGCAAATGACAGTACATTAGTATATGCTGTTGTATTTCCAACAAGAGCTACAATAAAAGTGATGTGGTTATATCGTAAAGCACTGTGCAAACTGTTGGCACTATATGAAGAATAATAATAATAATAATGTGTCTCTGCTTCCTGGAAGCTGTCCAAGTTACATAGTATTTGAGGTTGAATAAAGACATTAGTCCATCAAGTCCAACCTATTAGGATCTCATTCTAGGAGTACCCGTACCCCTGTATATTACGGTCCCTTAAGAAATCGTCCAAAAGTTTCTTGAACAATTCCACATTATTTGCTGAAATCACCGCCTGTGGCAGTGAGTTCCAGACCCTAACTGATCTTACTGTGAAGAACCCCCTTCGCCCCTTGTGCTGGAATTTTTTTTCCACCAATTTTAGGTTATGGCCTCTAGTTTTTGTAACGGAGTTAATTTTAAACAGTTTATCGCTAATGTTGCTACCACCATTAAACATTTTGTACATGGAAATCATATCCCCCCTTAATCTCCTCACCTCTAATGTGAACATGTTTAAATTTAGTAGCCTCGTCTCGTAGCTCTGGTCCTCCATGCCCCTAATTAGTTTGGTTGCCCTTCGCTGGACTTTTTCCAACTCAAGGACATCTTTTCTTAGTACTGGTGACCAGAACTGGACCGCGTACTCCAGATGAGGTCGAACCAATGATCTATAAAGTGGCAAAATTATAGACTTGTCCCTGCAATACATCCCCTTTTTAATACAGGACAAGACCCTGTTCTTGGTAAGCAGCAACAGGCAGGTCTTTAAATGGTCTGACCTATGATGACCTATCAAGCCTCCTGTATATAATGCAGCAGCAAAGCGAATGCAAAGTGGAGGGGGAGTTGAACCCTCAAGTTTAAACAACAAAGAAGGGAAGATGGGTCAGGAAAACAACCTGAACCAATTTTTCTATAAAATGTAATCTAACTTTGTACTTATTTCTCAGGAGCTCCACTGCTTTCCTGTACTGAAGAATCCCAGCCTACACGCAGCGTGGAATGTAAGTAGCAGAACTTATTTGATTCACTGGGAATTTCAATGTCATAGTCTGCAAATTGCAGAGATGTTCTCAGTGAGAGATGAGGGGTTTGTAGTAACATCACCT
>NW_017308002.1:124119-146417 GCF_000935625.1 Nanorana parkeri
GGGATTGCAGGAAGTTGATGAGTAACAGGAACATGCTGGATGTGTGTAAAATACATTTACACATTTTTAGAGGAGTGTCATACTGCATTAAATTGTGATTTCTATATCTGTCTGGAGTTCATTAATTTTAAATAAACTATAGTGATTACGGATTAATTTGATTTTATTGTCTTTTTAAAGTTTTTTTTTACTTTTAAAATGACTTTTTATCTGTATACTGTATATATTTATATGTATGTAACAATCTTTGTTTAGCAACAAATGATTTCCAGAGTATTGTGTTAGTTAAAGGGAAAGCACTGCAGCTTGCTTACCTGTTGTCTTTAATGTTAAAACTTTAGAGCAATCTGAAAAGAGAGAAGTCGCTGTGATAAGTCACTTAGCTATAGGTGTTACGTAAAGCTTGAGCTACAGAATTCTGTTAACAACACATCATTTACAACAAATACTAAGCAGTCTCTGGACAATATATGAAAACATAATACAAAATAATATTAACTGCCAGTATTTTGTATTAACAACATGTGACAAAAATAAATGTATTTTTGATTCCCAGCCATAAAAAGTAGTGAATGAAAACGTGTATAATATGTCCCTTTTATACAAAATACTATTTAACACAGGACATGGCTGTGAGGCCTATATATATACAGGGTTATTCACAAAAGGGTGAGGAGTTTGGAGAAGTGAACAATCTAGGACAACATAGCTGAACTACAAAGTGAGCTGAATTGGAGAATTTTTCCAGTTCAGCTATGTTGTCCTAGATTGTTCCCTTCTCTTCCCTTCTCCAAACTCTTCACCCTTCTGTGAATAACCCCGATAATCTTTTATCTTTACCTTTATGCCTCTGATTTTCCTTTTCTAAATGTCAGCAAATGAGATGTGTTATCTGGTATTATTGGATTGATTTATTTTATTTGCAGTGTTTTATTTAACAATAATATCTCTATTTAGTTTCTAATAAAAAAAATAGAAGAAATTGATTTTATTTCACTTTTTTATTCCAAAATTTGTGTCTCTTTGCATCACTAATTTGTACTAATTTTTTTAGGTGAAGATAAGGAACACAAAAAGCCAGAAGGAGTGAAGAAATATAAACCTCCCAAGCACAGCCGGACTGGTAATGTCAATAATCGTGGGCTACCATACACAACTTTGGCCAGTGGATTACAGTTAGACATGTGCGATTCCTTTCGGAAAGATTTGTTATTCGGACAAATTTTTTCGTTATATCCAAATCTTCGAATGAAAAAGAATCCGAATTTCCGATGATGATAATTTTGGACGAAATTTATTAGCGGTAGTATGTATGAACTTTCATTGCGGCAAAGTGACATTAGACAAAAGGGAAAAAAATGACTTTTTTTTTTTTTTTTTTACAGTCCACAGAAAAAATAAAAATAAAAGCGTGAGGTTCCCCTCCCGATTCATACCAGGCCCTTTAGGTCCAAATCCCAAAACTAATTGACTTTCGGACCCGAATCCTGCAAAACGTAATAACGAAAAATCCAAATGAAACAATTTTTTTGCCGGTGCACATGTCTAATTACAGTTCCTGCACCAGTAGCTGGACAATTATAAAAATATAAATAATATATATAGAGGGAATTATATGTTTGTTTGCTATTAATAAGCAATAGGTGTGTGATTTTCAAGTTTAAATTTGTAAGTAGCAGGAAGAAGCATTCACTATGCTGCTTTGAGAAATACAAATAGCTTTTTTTCAGCCTATAGAGTTTTATTTTGTTCATTTATGTTCAGTACTTAAAAACATGAAATATTGCATATTCGCTAATTGCAGCCACCAGGTGGCGCTGTAAGCCCCCTCTCCCCTGTACTTATAAAATCTACCAGAACACATAAAGGCAGTGCTGGGCTTTTTAGAACACTAAGCACGCTTTGCAAGCACAGTGTCATGCGGATACCCTGTAATAAATGTGTATTTTATTTCAATTAAGATTTTATACAAATACTCAAAGCTGAAATAAAATGCATGACTTTATCAATTTGTAAACTTAAAGATCGACCAAAACCATCATAGCTTCAGTCGAGATCAGGGGTAGCCAAACTCCGGCCCTCCAGCTGTGGTGAAACTACAAATCCCATGATGCATCTCTCTCTGGGAGTCATGTCTGTGAGAATCTTGCAATGCCTCATGGGATTTGTAGTTCCACCACAGCTGGAGGGCCGGAGTTTGGCTACCCCTGCTCTAGATTGTCCAGAGCCTATTCTCAAGACTCCAGGAAGATAATAAGAGTGATATAACAGAAATGTCATTTTCTATGAGATATCTGCTAAGGGTTAAAGGGGAACTATGGGGTCAGGGCTTTTCCCCATAGTTCTCCTTAGGGTAACCGGAGGACACAAACTAGCATCCTCCCGTTACCCTAAGCTCAGTAACGCGGTATACTGAGACGCCGGAGCGGATCCCGACATCGATGTCGAGATCCGCCCAGCTGCGTGAGTGACAGCTGGCTCTGCCTATCTAGAGGCAGAGCCAGCTGTACTCGCCCCCTCCCCCGTCCGTTCCACCAGTCAGCGCTGGCGGATCGGAGCGGGGAGGGGGGAATCCAGCCCCTCCCCTGTCACGGCAGAGAGCTGTGACAGGATCGAGAGGTGAGCGAACGCCGGTATATGTTCGCTCACCTCCCGATCTACTGAGCCAACCTGTGACAGTCTCAGTGTCACCGGTCGGCTAGAACTATGAGGTGAGTGAGAAGCACTCACCTCATAGTTCTCCTTTAATACTTTTAATGGGATACAGATACTGCAAGTTTCCTCATTAGAACACAGAAAATGCACCAGGCGGCCCTCCTATTCAGGGATCAGTATGGAAAGGAAATTGGGAAACAAAAAGCTTTTTTTTTTTCAAAACAGGAAAAGGTAGAAAACTGCAACATTGCAAGTGTGTTAAAATCCTTGCACTGTACACTGATCACCCAGAGGGGATTGTTCTTTCTCTACACAAGTGGAGTCACACTTTAAAGTCTTATAATTCATGGATCTCTATGACAAGGTTATTCTTTTTAGATCCTGTTGGCAGCCATGTTTAAACTCTTCTAATGCTGATCTCAAATATGACAGTCGGAATTATATTGGTTGCAATGGGCCACGCAGTCATTTTGCTCCCCGGGTGCTGCGATGAATGAGGCCCAGCACTGAGTGACCAATGTTTTCTCTGTATTCCAGGTATGCACAGTTCTCACTTGTGGGAATTCCTCCGTGACCTTCTCCTGTCACCTGAGGACAATAATGGCACCTTGGACTGGGAGGACCAGGAGAAGGGCATCTTCCGGGTGGTGAAGTCTGAAGGTCTGGCACAGCTGTGGGGTCAGAGGAAGCGCAACAACAGGATGAATTATGAAAAGCTCAGCCGGGCTTTGAGGTGAGCATCAGCTCTATGGTGCAGCATGGTGAGAGAAGTCAGAGGGGGTTCTACCCTAAACCAAACTTCCCATTTTGTCTGATGGACTTGACCTTTCCAGCAAGTGCACTTATGGTGTCTTGGGGGTCTAGTGTTAAAGCCCGTCCAAAGCTAAACTTATCCTGGTGACCACTGTCACTGAGAAAGGGATGAAGAAATCCAAAATGTTTGCATTGTCACTGGGACAGGAGGTGAGGAGAAATCTGCTAATGGGGACACCTGTTCTGGTGACAACTGCATAAGAGAATATTTGATCCTTTCTTTTGGAGAGATTTCCATTCACTTCCTTTGGTGGGACAGAAATTTAGGGGAAATATCCCCAACCAGAACCAGCCAGGGATAAAAACACAACGGATGTTGCACCAAATAGCTTTGCAAACCCAGATGTTAAAATTGAACTCTAAATAATAACTAAAGGCTAAATACATAAGTAGGAGTAATTGCCTGACAATTACTTGGGTGCTGCAAGTATGCCCCCTACAGGCCTGAGAAAGAAGTGCTGGTGACCACTGATACACCTTTATTGTATTCACAGGCACTACTACAAGACCGGCATCCTGGAGCGGGTGGACAGGCGGCTGGTATACAAGTTTGGCAAGAAAGCCTATGGTTGGCACTGACCTGACATGGAGTGCTCTGAACAATGGCCGCTGTGGCACAAACATGTAGATTCCATGAATCGAATTCCTACTCTTCACAGGCAGAAGGGTGGACTTAGTCATTCCACCAGTATTATAACGACTTTCAAGCTCAAGCTTTTCAAGCTCAGTAGAACAGGGGGATGGTGGGAATAATTTGTAGTTTTGCAGACCTTGTTCTCCCCCAAGGACTCAAAGCGGTGGACAGAACAATACTAACACAGTACTATAAAAGGCTTGGGTTTAAAAAAAGGGGGGAGTGGTTTCTTCAATGTTGTTGTCACAATGTTGGAGTCCAAAGAAGATCTGGACAAGACATGAGTTCAGTCTAAAGATTCCTGAATGTTAATGTAGAGTTAGAATGGCAATTTTGTAAGGGGCAGCACTCCCATCCACATATCATGATGTTGACAGTAACTAACACAGCTCAGTATTACAGGTTCCAAGAGGTATTAAGAAGATACTGTGTCCCACAGTTCCAAGAGACATTAAGAAGATAATGAACCCCATAATTCCAAGAGATATTGAGAAGATAAGGAGCTCCACAGTTCCAAGAGGTATTAAGAAGATAAGTAGCCCCACAATTCTAAGAGATATTGAGAAGATAAGTAGCCCCACAGTTCCAAGAGGTATTAAGAAGATAAGTAGCCCCACAATTCCAAGAGATATTGAGAAGATAAGTAGCCCCACAGTTCCAAGAGGTATTAAGAAGATAAGTAGCCCCACAATTCTAAGAGATATTGAGAAGATAAGTAGCCCCACAGTTCCAAGAGGTATTAAGAAGATAAGGAGCCCCACAGCAAAAGAATCCAAGATACATTTATAATTTCTTATAAAAGGGAATACACAAGGCAACACATTTTGGTGGGTCCATCGTCAAGGTTCAATCTGCCTGCTTTATGTATGTATACTGGGCTCGAGGTAAAAGTAGATAAGATCCTCTGGAAGTTGGAATGTTTTGTACTTTAGAAGCATCTTATCTACTTTTACTTTGAGTCCATACTTGCATAAAATGAATACACTGAGCCCTGATGAAGGGGGACACTTGGATCGCTCACAGACCATTAGCTTGTCTCTTCTGTTTCATGTGGGGCTCCTTATCTTTCAGTGTGGGGCTCCTTATCTCCTTGGTCTACACCTGAGGCCCTTCATAGGAGCCATCTAACTGGAGGCACTTGACTTCTTTCAAGACTTCTATAACACACCATAGTTTGAAATTTGGTATCCAGTGCCCTTCATATATGTTTCCTATTTTGGTTTGTCTGGCAGGTGAATATAGCCAGTTCTCAATATTGTCCCTGTTCATTTTTTGGTATGCTGTATTCCTACATCTCCCCACTCTGGGTCCACACACCTATGGCCGAACTACCAGCAGAGTAAGGTGACAGCTTGCTTACTCTCCCAGCAATCAAATAGGTGTGCTGACACAGATTCGGAATTATAAATCCAGCCCTGGATCTGTATATTGGTAGATCTCGGTGAGTGACTTCAAAAGAACAAAAGCCAAATAAAACCAGGCCGCTGGCATTTTCCTAAGAAGGATAGCAACGGCAGCCTACTTAATTGTTCCAATAAGGTTTCCTTTTGCTGCCTTTGCTTACCAACTGAACCATTGATAAAGCAAACTACACAAGTGAGAAGTCTAGTTCCAAGGCACTGAGGTTGAATCTATTATGGTTTGTTGCAAGTGATGCCACTGCCCAGTAACATGTTTGCAGCTTATAATCAGAGGATGGCAGCTTCCTTTAATGCTTCTCGCACAGGTGTCTTGCTTATTGCCAAACACCCTGTAATGGGGATATAAGCAGAACCCACACTGACCAATCATGAATCAGCTTTTTCAGGTCAGACTTGATGGCTCTGGGTTGGTATTGGCCATCGCTGCTTTTTGCACTGCCCTATGAAATCTCTTCTTTTCTGTAATGTGATTTGTGTTATTTAAACCCAGTGTGCGTGTTCTGTGGCTCTTTACAAAGGTAAGAAATCAAAGTTTAATTTTCAGTCACCAGCAAAACACTGAGCAACAGAAAGTCCTAGATTGGTTCATTTAATATCTGTTTGTTATCGGTATGCTTAATGAATTCTTTAAAAAGATCCAGTCACAGCTGAGAGCAAGAAACTGAATATTCAGTCTTAATTTATTGTAAGTTTGCAGACTCATCTAGAAAAGATTTATATTCGACCTTTATTTAAAGCTCAACTCCGGGCGCAAAACTTTAATTGAAATATATTACTCAATAGCCACAGATCATATAAAGCCATTTATTTATTGTACCAAACTCAGATATTACCTTGTTAATGAAGTGATGACATCATTACTGTGTTGGTACTAGTCTGTGCAGGGAGCAGAGCTGTGGAAGGATCCAGCAGGCCCCACCTACTACAGACTGCCTGCAGAAAACTACAGGAGGGGACGGAGACAAGACCAGTCACCCTGCACAAGGGTGACAGCAGTGAGCGGTCTTTATTACAGGAGGCGGCTAGGGTTGCCACCTGTCCGGGATTCACCCGGACAGACCGGGTTTTGAATGCTGTGTCCGGGTTTCATGGGAGCTGAAATCCAGACAAAAGAGGTCAGGCAGACAGGGGCAACCAAAATTAACATAGGGGCTATTGGCCCCCCACTGAAAATAGTCTCTACTGTGATATTTACATGTGAATACGCCACAACTCATTCTCCAAAATGTTGTGCGTCGCTAGTGTTTAGGTTTCGCTGGAAGAAGAGGTGGCAACCCTAGAGGCAACCATAGAGGGGGCAGAGACAAGACCAGTCACCCTGCACAAAGAGAGAGAGCAGCAGTGATCGGTCTTTACTACAGGAGGGGGCGGAGACAAGACCAGTCACCCTGCACAAGCAAAGAGAGAGCAGCAGTGAGCGGTCTTTATTACAAGAGGGGGCAGAGACAAGACCAGTCACCTTGCACAAGGAGAGAGAGCAGCAGTGACCGGTCTTTATTACAGGAGGGGGCGGAGACAAGACCAGTCACCCTGCACAAAGAGAGAGCAGCAGTGACCGGTCTTTATTACAGGAAGCTCCAAGTCTCACAGCGGATCACTTCCAGATCTGGAAGAAATACACAAAGCTCACCAAGATTCAAAAAAGAATGAACATGGCTCTTGTATTTAGACAATATTTGCTGATCCTAGAGGCGGAGGAGGTCTGACAGCTGCTGCCCTGTCATTTGCCAGAACTCCATCTGATAGCACAGGCTGTCTTCCAGCTCATAGGTTACTATAACCATATCAAACACAGAACCCTGTAAATGTTTACATTCCCCTTAACTCCTGGGCTCTGCTATATGCTACTGTTAGGCACACTCAGGAGACGGCATGTGTTGTCAGCATGAGGTCAGGTAGTGGCAACTCTCAGACTTTGAGTGACCCCTCACCTCTGACTCATGGGGCCTAGAACCATCAACAGGCAGAGTATGCTAGGCTTATGAATCTTTCATAGATAACGTGTGCATTTAAGGCTGAATATTGATATTGTATGACTGGGTCTCGTTATAGAATTGTGTACACACAGTGCATTTTACATCCTTCAAACATGGGGACTAAAGCCAAACACAGATGTTCACTATCCCTAAGAAACTTGAAAGTAAAATGCAGGTTCTTTACAATATATTGATACTGGGGGGAATTTATCAAACCTGGAGCAGACAAAATCTGGAGCAGCTAAGCATGGCAACCAATCAGCTTCTCTTTCATTTTCCAATCTCAACTGAGCAAACTGCAGGGAGATGCTGATTGGTTGCCATTGGTAACTGCTCCAGATTCTCTCTGCTCCAGTTGTGATAAATCCCCCCCGCTGTATATAACTGCCGTACAAGTCATTTTATAATTTAATGTTAATAAAAGTTATTATATTTCAGCCTTTTCTATAGTCATTTGTCTTTTTATTGTAATCAAGATTGTTTGAACAGTATTTGTAGATAATTGTTTTCCTCAGAGGTCAGTTTTAACTTTTTTTTTCCAATAAAAGTTTTATTGAGTTTAACAGTGCAAGTACACACAGATATGTTATAATGCCAACTGATGCCTGTGGTTAGCAGGACATCCATATACAACTGGAGAGATAAAACATAAAACGTATCACAGTTATGGAAAGGCACAGGATTGGTTCATAGGGAGTAGCATCCAAACCCATCTCAGCTGTTATCGTGTAAATTCGGTCATATCCTAGGCGGTAAAGGGCTGTGGAGGGGATTATCTGATATGATTCGCTGCTTAGTCTGCAGGGGGTTTGTAACCCGTGTAGAGGCGGGATGTAGGTGAGTCGAAGTATTTATCAATCCACGGAGACCAAATTGCCTCAAATTTGTGCATAGTGTTCTCGAATTGTGCTGTGCGTTTTTCTTGGGCCATAATCCAGTGGACATGTGTAATTACATGTGATACGTTAAGGGACGTCCAAAGCCAGTTTATTACAGAGGACAGGATGTGGAGAGAGAGTCTGAAGGCTTTTTTGGGGAGACCTGTCGGTTTGCAATTGAGTAATGCAAAAGTCGGGTCTTTAGTCAACGACTCCGAGACCAGCAGTTTTAACTAATTAGTTACATGAAGTCTGACTCTTCAGCTAGAAAGTCAGGGTTCAGAGGTCATCTGAAGATTGAGAACTACTGCCCTGTCAATTGCCTGACCTCTGCACAGTGGGCCATACAAACTGGATACATCTGAAAAGTGTTCACAATGTCCAGCCAATCAAATTCTCTCATTGATGTTTCTATGCCAATTTCAAAAATGAAAGGAAGAATTTGATGGGCTTCCAGAGGCAACGCAAACATTTAAGTTTCAATAGAATTGTATACATAATCCCTAATATATTTATCAAAAAATTTATTGTTCAACCATTCATTGCCATAGAATGAACCACTGTAGCTGAATGTTATATAAATCTGTTTGTGCTTTTAATTCATATCACCAATCCCGTATAAGTCACGTGCTCAGATACAGACGTAAACAGCATTTTGACTATACTGTATATAAAATGAGAATATACAGAAAGCCAAATAAGCCACTAGATTGAAAGCTCTCACGACCAGGGCCCTCCTAGCCCTATTGGGCTGAAACTGTATTATAACTGTGCTGTCTTTCTCCATTTTGCAAAGCGCTGCGCAAACTGACGGCGCTATATAAATCCTGTATAATAATAGTAATAATAATTACATTTTCAGACAATTCTTATTTATCCACAAATGGCACCACTTGAATGTGTGGCAATCCTGACGATGTTACCTGTGCTGCAATCTACTGCATCTATTTGAACTATCAGGTCATTTTAGAGAACCATAAGCCCTTGTAGCTTAAAGTGACATTAAAGTCAAAGATATTTTTCCCTCCCCCCAATGTTAATGTCAGCACTTACCTTAAATGATGTCTCTTAATCCGATCTTCTTTCCTGTCGTTTTCATCTGTCCCTCCGGCGGTGCGGCGGTTCTCCGATCCAGCGCTGACTCCTCTCTGCTTGCTGGCACTTCCTGTCCCACGGTGTCTGCATGCGGGTGCACGCCGTCCATAGACTTACCTTGTGTCTCTCCTCGTCTCACGGCCGAAAATATGAACTGCGCATGCGCCCGGCCGCCCCAAGATGCTTTGCGACCGCCCGAGAATTTTCACATTTTCGGACGGGAGCGCGCAGGGAAGACACAGGTAAGTTTAGACCGCTTTTTTTTTTTTTTACACTTTTTGCATATATCTACTGCTTGCTAGCCATAGATATATGCAAAAACACCGGAGGGTTTAATAACCCTTTAAGGGACCCCCAAGCCTCCACTTTATTGGGCAGGTTCTCTTAAAAAATGTTGCATCGGCTGTTAAAATTGTTAGACCCGTTTTGTCAGTGCAGACAATTATATACTTTAAAGTGGAGCTTTACCCATATCTTAAAAATAACAACAAAGACACCTTTAGAAATGTTTAGTAATGACAATCTACAATCACAAAAACTTTGTATTCTTTGCACATCTTATTTCTCTTTTCTTCCCCAGTCTTCTCACCGTGGTCATGTTTACTAAGGGCAGATTACTAGCTCTTCCTTTACTTCCTGAAAATTGGCACATGTGACTAGGACATGTGATCATGCACATCATCTCAGGGGAGTAAAATTACTTCCCTGAGATGAGATTTACCAGCAATGCTCTGCTGATGTAACCTTCCCAGGATGCATTGCTTTGGCAAACTGAAGTCATTTTGCACTTTCATTGCGAGTGTAAGTATTTCATAATCACAGCATTTTACACCTGACATGTCTATGTCATTATTAAGCATCATGCATAGAGGGAGGCATTGGTAGAATTTGATTTTTGAGTGTAAAGGTCCGCTTTCAATATCAAATTTGAGATTGGTGGCTTTGTAATGTACACAATATGCAGAAGAAAAAAAGATTGCATTTTATTTCTGATTAACAACAACAAACAATCAAACAGATAATAAATGACAGCAATACATCTTTAAACTGGCCATAGACTTTCAGATTGAGTCAGCTGATCCAAGTCAGGCTTGACTGTAGGCATTTATGAATCTGGCTGTTCAGCACCCCTGCTAAACATCATATGGTTGGCGGGGGCATTATGATTACATATATGAGCAGATGCAGTCATCAGGTCAACGTGTTTTCCATCTCACATGAAAAATGTCAGAGTGGATACCAATCAGGTAGTAAAAACACTGAACAATTACTGACAAAGTCTAAACTTCCCTTGTCTGTTATTAGTCCCATCTTGGACATCTTCAAAGGCCCAACTGCACAACAAGATATTTTTAAATAGTGTGGGGAAGCTGTGGAACCCATGTGAGGTTTAAAAAACCGAGTCCCCATTTGGGAGATTTCCTGTCACTTCCTGCTGTGTCTGACACTCACCAACTGGACAGGAATTAAGGCCAAATCCCACTCATGGGCATACAGACAACAATAAAATCCTCATGTAAAAGTCTAACGAAAGCTCCAGACCAAAAGTCAAAGAAGTTCAATTATTTTAGTATTCTTGTTTGCTCATATAAAGAGGATAAAGAAAATCCAACATGTTTTGGGGGGGTTCAGGCACTCCCCCTGCATCAGGGATTATGAATGCTGTCACTGGACTCAATAGGGTGCTTTTAGTATTTGTATGTGTATAATAAAGAGGAGTATTGCTAGTATGTGACCTGCTGATAATGCAAATACTGTTCTTTATTATATGCATACAAGTACTAAAAGCACCCCATTGAGTTCAGTTACATAATTTATAAGCCCTGGGGAAGGAGGGGTGTATGACCCCTGAAACACATTGGCTGTTCCATATTGTCTTGCTATGACCAAACACTAATATTAAAACATTTTGGATTCTTAGATCTTTGGTCTGGTGTTCTCATGAGACTTAGGATCCCCTAAATAAGGGGCAACTTTATTTTCTTGAGAGCAGCCACACGGAAGCTACAGCACCCCATATGGTCTCAAATTACTTCCTTCAACTATGAACTACAGATAAGCTGAATCCAGCAACTCCAATGTGCATGTTCTGAACTAGAATTTTCCTAGACAAGAAGAAGACCCAACTGGGACACAAACAGCCCTAAAGACCTGACAGAGGTTCTAAACCTTCTCCACGCTATCCAAAACTGAAAACAACAATTAGCTGGTGGTTGGTTTATGGATCCAATGGATGCGTTTTGGGCCAGAGCTCCAGAGCCAGAAAATCTTATTTTATATCTGCTGAAAAAAAAACATTTGACTTCGTTATGAAACTGTAGAAACATTGAGACTTCAGTAAGACAATGAGAACGTATCCCTTCCTTCCTCCGCCTGTATAGGTGTCCTGTCCCCTACTGTGTCTTGGGGGACACATGACGAGTGTAATTATGAAGGGGTTCCTACAACAAAAGGAAAAAAAATACATTATTATGATCTAAACATTGGTGGTTTGCTACTCTCAGTCACTACAGGTACTCCACAGTTCTGGGTGTTTAAATACCTGCTCCTCCCATGGTACGCTCGGCCAGTTTTAGCTGTGATTTACTGACCACTGTATGTAGCACTTACAAAATCAATAAGAGAATTTAAAGTATATATTGATAATCCGTATTTTTATGTGTAGATACCGATCACTAGTGCACCCTGGAGTCCTGCAGTATGCGGTTTTCAACTTTACTAGATAGTTCTCAGTCGGGAAGGTCCCAGGACTTCCCACAATGCCTCAACACTCAGGGCACATTGCATTTATGGATGTGCTGGGAGCTTGAGCTGGCTCAGCTCCTCTTCCCCTCACCTCCCTACATACCCTTCTGTGTAGTAGTAGTAGGGGAAAGATCAAAGGGGAATACTATAAGGTGTTGGTTGAGTCAGGGGCGTCCCAAGGCCGGGTGTCACCCGGAGCGGATACTTGGTGACACCCTGCCGTGACGTCATGGTGCATGCGTGTGACGTCAGCGCAATGATACCTGCCGGCGGCCATCTTGGTGATGGACGCCGGCAGAGAGAGGAGACTTTCACCCAGCAGGATAAGGTATGCCGCCGGGTCCCCTCCTCTCTGTCGGGCTTCCAGTCCATGACCGAATGTCTGACTTTTCAGAGGGGGCGACACCAAAACGACTCCTCCATTGGTGTCACCCAAGTGCGGGACGCACCCCCTTGTGATGCCACTGACTCGAGTGACATCTTTGAGTCTGCTGACAATAAATACAAGATGGTGGCCACCAGCAGTAGCCTCTGGGCTATTAGATATCTCCACCAGGTGAATAACATGCATAAAATAAGTTAATTCACATGTAATCTTATGGGAAGAGTTTTAGTCAAGTGAATGGTCTGGTCACAGGGTCTCTTTAAAGTCAATGCCATCCAAAGTTTTAGAGGGGCCCAGCTATTAATATTTTGGAAGAACATTGTGCTCTATTGTGGGCTCCATTCATTATTTCTTTCAGATGCCAAGCTCTGTCATCACCCCTCAGTAATGGCATTTATTACACTTGGGTAAACTCTGCATTGCTGACCTACCTTTTTTCCACTTGCTGCATTGTACTCATCCAGAAGGGCCTGAATCCGGGAGCCGTAGTCTGGGTCAATGTCGCTGAAGTTTTTCACCTGAGAAGTAACAGAAACAGAGAAGGATCAGGATTTCAAGGATCAGTCCAACCAAAGCAGTTAAAGCGGACCTTTACACTCAAAAATCTAATTCTACCAATGCCTCCCTCTATGTATGATGATTAATAATAACAGACTTGTCAGGTGTAAAATGCTGTGATTGTGAAATACTTGCACTTGCAGAGAATTCACTTCCTGCTATGAAAGGGCAGAATTACCTCAGTTTGCCAAAGCGATGCACACTGGGATTGCCAGAGCATTGCTGGGCAATCTCACCTCAGGGAAAGGCATTTTCCTCCCCTGAGATGATGTGCATGGTCACATGTCTGTCACATGTGCCAGAAATCCAGGAAGTAATAGGAGAGCTAGTACCTGCCCTTAGTAAACATGGCCACTGTCAGAAGGCTGGAGAAGAAAGGGAAATAAGGTATGCAAAGATTACAAAGCCTTTATCTATAATTATGTGTTTGTAGCTTGTCACTACTAAACATTTCTGGTGTGTTTGTTGTTATTTTAGAGATATGGGTAACGGTCCGCTTTAATTTCAATCTTCAGCAATCTAAATCACCTACAGTGTCTTGCATATCTTGGAGATTCCACAGGAGAGATTTCTGGGCTGAGTTCTCAAGTCTGCATACCAGCTGCGTCCATCCCTGTTGGGCTGTTATTTGCTTTATATTATTAATTTATGGGTATGAACACCGAGGAACACCACTCTTGGAGAAGGAAGAATGAGACCCCTAGGCTAGGTGGGTGGGAGCAGATATGGGAATTATGACAAGAGATCTTCCTACTGAAGCCTCCAAGAGGTGTAAGAAGGCAGCAATTGCTTCATCCTACCAGACTCCACTTATAACTAAATCACCCTTTATTCCTGATAGGTGGTTTGTCAGTTTGAGTTATTATAAAGCCACTACATGGGCAAATCTCAATAAAGCAATCAAGGCAGAATGCAAATAGTTGAAAGAGCTGAATGAAATTAGACTTCATGCTCCAGGGATTTGAAGTTGGGTGCAGGGCAGATCCATCGTTAGACACAGTGAGCATTTGCCTACAGGCAGGTTTTCATCATCATCTTCATCAGTAGAACTACAAATCACGTCATATAAGCTTATTTGCACATTGTCCTAATAAACTTGGGTAGTTTGGGGTCAGTAAACATGTTCAGTGTATTAGAGATAATTTAGCTGAGGGGGGGGGGGGGGGGGTTTGTTTTGTGTGCCACAAACTCCAATGATGGGCAATGGACCTGTGTATTAGACACGTGTGCTTCCCTTATTTCCGAATCAAATTCATATGAATTTTCAGAAATTTGGACATTCAGACACATTCGAGTTTCCGAATCCCAATGCATCCGAATGTGTCCGAATCCGAATTTGCGTTTCCAAATTTCGGATCCTGTCCGAATTTCGTTAAAAAAATAAACTGAATCGGGCATGTGACTTTTCTGGCCAATCAGATGTGTTTTTCGATTTAATGCATCCGAATGGGTCTGAATAAGAATTTTGGTTACGGCGACATGGGACTCATATACAGTATATACATATAATAATAAAGCTGAGGCTTAATGTTATATGTATATGGCTCCCAAACCCAAATGGCATTCAGGAGCTCCTGAATGCAATTCTGAAATTTGGATCCTAAATGCCATGCGGGTCTGGGAGATTCAGCTTTAGTATTAATATCTGTATATGGTTTTCTGTGGTATTCACAACGAATATTTGTAAACTCATCCGAAGCTAAATAAAATTCGGATTTCGTCCAAAATCCGCAAACCCAAACTAATTTGAATTTTGGATCCGAATCCTGAATCCCCAAATAACGAAATATCTGAACCGAACCAAATTTTTCCGCAGCTAACATGTCTACTGTTTATATATAATCTTTAATTCACCAATAAACATTAAATACAGGGCACTCTCATGACATT
Organism: Nanorana parkeri; assembly: GCF_000935625.1. Lineage (NCBI taxonomy): Eukaryota > Metazoa > Chordata > Amphibia > Anura > Dicroglossidae > Nanorana > Nanorana parkeri. Next base: position 139,170 of record NW_017308002.1, read on the forward strand.
TGTTTTTTAAAGGGAGAGCAAATTGGTTGCTATTTTTTTTTAGAATGTCTCTCTTTAAGATCGTTGGGTAGATCATGTGACTTACCGCTCTCTGTTGAATGAAGAGCTGGGCATCCTGTAGGTGACCGGCGATATTCTCACACAGTCTCTGGCGCTCTTCTGGGCTCAGGGTTTTTCTGTAGAAATCTCTCACCTAAAACCAAACATGGGGGTCACTCATGACGATGTGTCATTCTGGTATTGGAATTAGTGTCGTCATATGTACAATAAAGGTGACGTTGCATATATTTTTCAGTTTCCCAATTTGTAATTGGGAACTTTCATTCGTTATATAAACATTGCACACAGTATTTGCTGCACAATGAGCCGGGGGTCTTCTGGCAGGGGGTGATCAGCATCTGATACACCATCTTTAATATGTGCAAAAGTCTATCAAATTCATATTTTTAGGGGGAAAAAATACTAAAAGGAATGTTAGTGCATGCAAATACATAATACTAAACAATAACATCACGATAACATAAATAATATTAATACAAATAATAATAATAATAATACAAATAATAATAATACAAATAATACAAATAATGATAATAATAATGATAATAATACTACAAATATGAATACATAATAATAATAATATAATATCCAAGGGTGCATCAGGTAAAGAGATACAAAACATGTCAAAAATGTTACACAAAAACTGTGCCCACCCATGAAATGGCAAAAAACTTGTCTTAATCTTTGGTCCACCTGCCGATATCCACTGTGCTGGTCCTGGGCTCCCACAAGGGACAGCGAGTCCAGGTTACCTGACAGTTGCAGGGGAGGGAGGGCATATGCACTTCCACTCCATACAAGCATGCAGAAGCCAACAGTTGGCTGAACATACAACAAAGCCATGCAGCAGCTGTGATCTTGGTATAACCACCTTAGTACTGGATGCTTATTTACGTACATCAGTACTGAAGTGGTTAAAATTCACAACATGGGTACTGAAATTGCAGCTCCTCTCCCTTTATTTTCTACGGTAGCAGAATCTTGGCAGCCTGCCAGCCTTCTAATATAAACAAATATCAGGTGCTGTAAGCTTTTATCAACCCATATCTGAGGATCAGTTGCTCCACAATATCTGCAGCTAGGGAGGTCAGTGAGGAGTTGTTGTAAAGCTCTTTTACTGCGTATTAGGAATATGTAAATACTTCAATGTCCATTGTCTGGACACAGGGTCACTGTAATGGCATATGAGTGTACTTTGAATATGTAAAAATTTGAATATCCATTGTCTTGGCACAGGTTCACTGTCATGACATATGAGTGTACGTTGAGTATGTAAATACTTTCATATCCATTGTCTGGACACAGGTTCACTGTAATGGCATATGAGTGTACGTTGAGTTTAGTTGGTTTTGGTATGCTAATAAAACATACATTTTCCTATTTATATTGGTAGAATGGCTCATTCTTTGTTAGGATTCTTCTGTACCCTCTTTTAGATACATCCACCATGGCACCCCAGTCTAAACACATACGCCATACAAACTTTCATATATTTTTATGTGGTTTTTTTATGATACTATTATCAATTTTTTTATGATCAATACAGTAGCATCCCAATTTTCTATGTAAGTTCAGATCATCTCAAAACTTGGTTCCCATCCATTACCTGGGTTACGTTATCCTCCACACAGCTGTCATGGCGGTCGACATCTCCAGAAGATAAGAAAGTGCTTTCCTTGTGCTTGGGCGACTCTCGTGGAGATGTAAAGCTGTTCGGATAATAGTTTGGCAAGTGGCCTATGGAAACAGTGAGATATTATAGGAGTTATATACATGCCAATGAATCACAAAAATGAAGACCTGTTGGTGCCTCTGCTCTCCCTTGGCTTGTCATAGCTGAACGGGACTGAATCAGGAACAAATCGGTCTGCTCCTTTGTGTGCTTCATGTATCAGTTATGATGATGATGATGCCATACTGCGGCCTGCGGGTGGACACAGACATTGCCATTGACTACCACTGACTTCTAATGATATAATGATGGACGGGCACAGATAATTCTGGGTACACACAGAAGACTGCTGCCCCAAAGGGGGAAGGCTGCATGTCTCCTCCCCAGCACCAACCTAGGCAACGGTCCTTGCCTGACTGCTGAACACATCACACATGTAGAAAAGTGGTCCAATATGGTGGGATCACCGGAACCTGCAAGCTCCTTTATGAAGGGTCGAGCCAAACAGTAATCATCACAAGTTTGTATTATTGTGTTTCACATCGGGCTTACTCTTAAAGTCCAAATAATTCTGGGTGTTTGGTTGACACTTCACCATAACCCCTAATTTATAAGACCAACTGCAACAAGCCTATGTGTCTGGTTGGGTTTGCAGTCTCTTGTCTCTGAGCTGCACCACGTCTCCCTCTCACTTTGTCTGAGATGTGAGATGGAGTCTACATTGAAAAAGATAGGAGAGAAGCTCAAACTCCTATTAATAATAGGCAATGTTTCACTAATAAAGCTGACTTGCTTCAGTGAGGCTGCTTATATAAAGCGGAACACCCCCAAAAGAAGGGGGGGGATCTTCAGAAAAGTCCAACTATACAAGAAGCGGTAAGAGCGCCGCACTGATAGTCAATATCTGAGTCCACAGTGATGTTTTATTAAATAATCAGTAGAAAAAATTCCAACACTTTTCCGGGGGTTCAGACACCCCACGCCCCTTCATCAGGGCCACAACACAAGAAATAAAAAATACAAAATGTTTATATATACAGTATATATGTAGCGCTCACCCCCCCATTTCCAACTGCCCCATTAGCATTAACCACCCTCTTCCTGTGCCCATGAATTGAGGTCCGCTCCAGTTGTGGAATGCTGGTTAAACAGTTTATTCACTTCTAATTAGGGAGAAAGGGTATAGGATCTATAGGATCTAGGTGCACCGGCCTCCTTAGCTCCAGACTTACAGGATTCTATTCTTCTATTCTATTCTACACCTTTATGAAAGAACACTGACCCCCACTCCGAAGTCCATGAAATCCTAGGCACTTCACACTGATCCTGGTTTTTCCATCTTTCAGGCATTCTCTTGGCACTAGGCCTCCCAGGAAGCCTCTCTTCCAGCCATTCAGCCAATGCCCACCCCCAGGCTTCTGGCTAACCTGGGGGCAGGCCGAACAGGACCCAACCTTAGTCCATGGCTGGTCCAGGCAAGCGAGAGAGCACATGGCAGCTCCCACCCATATATGTATACTTTGTCAGCAGGCACCACTGGCTACAAGAAGCCCAGTAACTGGCTGCTGCCCTGTACAGACATTACAGTGTCACCCATTGGCTGTCCCACAATGTGACAGAGTCTCACTCCACCCTAGGGGGTACAGACAAGGTTGGACACCTGGGATTAACCATGTGCTGGCTGCTACAAATTCAGCCAGGCTGCCTACAGCCCTGGCTATCACTAAATGTATAGTAAGCACTTCACAAAAGGTGATGGGTGCTACATATACTGTATATATATATATATATATATACACACACCATATATGCATGTTATATTCTATATTTCTATATATATTTATTTGTTGTAGCCCTGATGAAGGGAGGGTGTCTGGACCCCCAAAACACTTTTGGCTTCCTTCTGCTGATTATTTAATAAAACATCACTTTGTACTCTTCCACCATTAGCTAACTTCCTTTGCTCTCTGCCTCTTCTGACTGTTATCAGCTCTCTCTAAGGACTACAGATCACCCATGTTATGGAGATGAGGAAAAGGGAAATTGTTCTGTAGTCCTACCACACTTTCTGTTCCAAGGTGACAGTGTTGCACCTTCATTCAGTACAGTGAGTGTTGTCCCCCTAGGACAGCAAGTGGTATACTGGCGGGATCACCAGGTAAAAATAAAAAGGAAAAAAGACCCCAAGACATTTTTCTTTTCGGTTAGATACAATGTAAGTGTTAATACAGCCGTTTTGCTTCATGGCTCGGCATCTGTATAGCTTGTCCCATGGTTGCCAGGATGCAGAAGTTGATTGGTAGGCGAGAAGGGGTCTTGTTTTCAGCTGCAGTCACCCTTTATGGGGAGGAATGTGGCTAGGAGCGGGTGCAGATGTATGAGAAGCAGATGATATGATTGTGCACACATATAACACAGCATGTGACACTGAGGAATAGCCCTGTGCTGTGCGCTCTGAATACCAGGAGTCTTATGACTATTATACAATCTCTGAATAAAGGACATGAAGGAAAAATACCAGAGGGGGCCTGTGTTCAAATTCCATCTCTCAGGACAAATCTTACCAAAACAAGTTCCAAAACACTTAAAGGGTACCTCTCACCAAATAAAATACCTGTGTAAAAAGCTTATGATGGATGCTGCCATCCTCTAAAACCATGGATGCCTAAAAAAAAATGTTGGCGATCTAGAAAGGAATTGCTATGCCTGGCCTCATTCATCTAACCGCCAGGTACGTGTGCACAAATATATAGCTCTGCAATCATTTAATATTTATTAGATGCATTTTGTAAATGCAAACAATGCGAGTACCTGAATCTAAACTAGTATCAACCTCTTGCAGTCTTGGTACAGCAGGGCCAGAGTGTGAGAGGAAGCAGCAGCACAAGGAACCAATCAGTTCATGTGCTGATAAAAAGCAAGCTGATAGGTGGAGAGAGCAGAGTGACAGAGATGAGCTCATCCTTGTGCTACCACTCCTTTCAATGTCCAGTCACAGGCGGGGACTGGTTCAGAATGTCCTGGGCTCAGAGGAAGCTAATTGAATGTTGCTGGCTATCAAACTAAGCAGCAGCAAAAAAAAGAACTGCCAGGGAGCCGCTGTCACAGCAGAATGGACGAATGGTGAGGAGAGAGAGAGCCGGCGACTGTCAGATCCTGGATGAGCGGCTCTCTCTCTCATCACAGCTCGGCCATGCTGCTGTCACAGCGGCTCCCTCCTCCGCCCCGCCTGCCGGCTGCAACGCTTCACTTCTCCTCGGATCCACACTGCCTCAGTCCATACAGATGGGGGAGAGCATCGGGGATCCAGAGGAGGAGCTGCAGGCTGTGCCGACCTACTTCTCAGTGCCGTGCTGAGCTATGGCTGCCCCCCACACCTGCGCCCGAGGTGGGATCCTCAGTCGCCTCGCCCTCACTACGGCCCTGCACCCACAGATATAAGAAAAAACAATATTGTACGGTAGCGGTGCTCTTACTTGGCTGGGCGAACATGCACATTGGACCGTCCCTCTGGTAGTGACAGACATTGGCTGTCCGAGGACAGTTAACTGGGATGTGCAAATAATTGGGCCCCAAGCGGTACCTGTGCGTGTCCGGGTAGGAGAACAGACGGCCCTGCAAACCATAAAAAGACGTTGAATGATCAAACAAGTCAAGATGAAACAAAGAAAGTACGACAGGGTCTATTTATAAAATATTCGTAGACATCGTCCAGAGAAACTGCCATGTACATTCATTCAGTGTGAATGGGGAAAAAAATTACTGTTGTTAGTATATTTATTTCCAGGTTGAATGTAATATCAGGAAAATACCACAATATGGCCACTAGATGGAGCTTAGGAATGTAGGAAATACGTATATTTATTTTCTATGATCCTGGGCTCCATCTAGTGGCCATAATGTGGTATTTTCCTGATTCGCTTCAATCTTAGGAAGGAATTACATTCAACCTGGAAAGAAAATATACTAACAACATTCGTTTTTGCCCCCATTCACACAGAACAAATATACATGCAGTTTTACAGGAGGAATGACTCTGTAATTATCAATGCACTTCAAAGGGTAGGAGACAACTTATTTTTTGAGAAATTTGACTGTTATAGAAGTCTTGGAATGTCAGAGGGCTACATTCACCAAATGTCCTGCAATTAGAACTGCTTGTGATGCCCCATAGCACCTTTGTGTCATTTTTCACCTTGCATTTGACTCTTATGTGTTGCTATAAGGCTACATGTACAATTCTTCTTCAGTCATTTCGACAAACGAAACAGAAGCCTGTATAAAGGAACCGTGATCAGCTTAGTGTTAATGACTAACATGTGTGAATGTTTTATAGACCTCTCTGTTTATATTTGACAATAATATCCTACACGGATGCAGTCGTATGCGCTCATTCCACATATAAAACCTGCTTCCTGATAGACCCTTTTGGTAAATGTACCAACAAAGGAGTATTGTTATAGATGTTTAATAAGGGCAAAAATATCTGCCAGAAATCTTGTGAGCATAAGCAGGGGTTATGAAGATGAGGAGGAAGAGTTATGGAGAGGAGGAGGATGGGTTATGGAGATGAGGCATGGGGTTGTGGAGAATAGGAGGAGGGGTTTTAGAGATCAGGGGGAGTGGTTATGAAGATAAAGAGGAGGTGGGAGATGGGGAGAGGTATGTGTTCTTTGCGATCCACCAGAAATGAAGTAGGCAGGGCTGACACCATATACTTAGGAATTCAGAGCTGTGTTGTCATGTCAAAGAGGAAGTTAGGAGCTCACGGTCTTTCTGGCACATCAACAGTTATTGCTCTGTAATTGCAGTGTGTTCAAAAGGATAAAAAGGATAAACATTTCCATGTGTTCCAGAGATGTACTAAATATGTGTATATTTTGCCTTGACATAGGCTTTTTAAGTGACATTAAACCCTCAGATTTTTTAGCATAAACCAATACTGTAATGTGCGCCTTACTGTAATCCATGGTAGCTTCACTTCTCTTTGCTGCTCTTCCTTTTAAATCCTCATGTCTTCTCATGCTGGGGGAGAACTTCCCTTTGCAGCTGAGTGCCTCTTCCTGTAGTGCTGGCTCAGGTTGTGAACCTTCACACAGACACCATGTATCCATTCCAGAGAACGCAGTCTGCTGCAAAACAGAAGTTCTGCCCCGGATTGAGAACAGATACAGATTTAAAAGGAAGAGCAGCAAAGAGAAGGGAAACAACCATGGATTACAGTAAGGCGCACATTACAGTATTGGTTTATGTTAAAAAATCTGAAGGTTTAATGTCACTTTAATATTTTAATACCATTTGGATTGTAAGTTCTCCTCTACTGTCTTGTAACTGTACTGTATCCCTTTACTCCCTTTTATATTGTACAGCGCTCCGCAAACTGTTGGCAAATAAAAGTCCTGTATAATAATAATAATAATAATAATAATAATAAAAATAATAATAATAATAATAATAATGTCCTGTATAATAATAATGTCCTGTATAATAATAATAATAATAATAAAAGTAATAAT
>NW_017308002.1:146502-149843 GCF_000935625.1 Nanorana parkeri
ATAATAATAATAATAATGTCCTGTATAATAATAATAATAATAATGTCCTGTATAATAATAATAATAATAATGTCCTGTATAATAATAATAATAATAATGTCCTGTATAATAATAATAACAATAACAATGTCCTGTATAATAATAATAATAATGTCCTGTATAATAATAATAACAATAATAATAATAATGTCCTGAATAATAATAATAATAATAATGATATAATAATACAGAGCAGTTTTCCTGAAATGTCATACACAATGATGCCACAAGAGGGCGATAAGACATAACTATACACTGTACATATTTGACCAGTTGAGCAGCTGTACTAGTAGAGAGCTCAGTTTATGGAATAATCCGGTAACTGTACATTTCCACTGACCTGCAGCATTTTATCCGGGCTCGGCTCGATGCCGGGGGGCATGTTGCTGGGATCAAAGGCGATCTGCTCCACTTCAGCAAAGTAGTTTTCTGGGTTTCTGTTCAGCACAAACCTTCCCACGCGGATCAGCGGGTACTCGCTGTGAGACCAGACCTGGTGATGTAGAACGCGTTAATGTGTCAATGTGGAAATAATTTCAGAACAAAAATGACGTTCTGCTAACAATCCCACAGATTAAAAATAACTTTAGTTCTCCGTATCAGCTATGTTGGTTCTTTAAAGCCCAACTCCAGTCCAAACGTTTTTGTTTTTTTTTTGTCAGTAATCTCTGACAACTTTTTGCTGCTGTTTGTGTCCCAATTTTGAAATCTCTCTATTTCATGTCTACATGATAGATGTCAGAACAGGAAGTGAGGGGATATCACCCCAACATAGACAGAAGACTGCAATACAAACAAATGCATGTGTGTGAATCTCTGCCTGTATTATATTCCTGTCTATGTCCCCATTAGAATGATTCCCCCTGACTTCCTGTCCAGATGATGGAGCGGCAGGTATGTTCCCGCCCCCCGTCTCCGCCGCCGGCTACCTTGCACGCCGGGTCGAGTACACAGTGAGAGGAGAGCTGAACTCGCAGCCCTTCCTCTCAGCTGTCACAGGAGTTCTAGAACAGTGCTGTGCTAGACCTCCTGTATTGATGGTGACAGGTTCAATAAAGAGAACCTGTCACCTCCAAATACTATCACACAGGGGCTTGTTAGCTAGCTCCTGTGTGATAGCAATAAAGTTAAGTGAAAAAATAAAAAAAATTTATAAAAATGATAAAATAAACATTTATGTAAAAAAATAATAATTAAAATGATAAAAAGATAGTAAGATCAAAAAAATTAAGAAATTAACAAATAATTTGAAAAAAAAATGATAACAAATAAAAAAGTGAAAGAGAATCAGATAAATAAAAATTTAAAAAATGCTCTTTCGCCTGTGTAGGCAAAAATCCTTGCACCGGCCCTGTCTACATACACTGTAAATCACTATACAAATGAATAAAATCAATGTAGAAGCCCTGTTAGAACGATGGTCAGAGGACTGGAGCTTACTCACTTTGGTCACGTCAAAGGGATTAAAAGAACATTTCTCTGCTTGCTCAAAGGTCATGACCTGGATATACATTGTCCAGGATGGGAAGGTCTTCTTGGCAATAGCCTGGAAGAGGTCCCGGGTGGCATAATCTGGGTCCTTCACCACCAGCCTGTCTGCTTCCTCCACTGTCAGATTCTTGATACCTTGGTCAGTCTGCAAGAAATACAAAACATACTCAATAAATACATTAGCAAGTGTCAGTTGTCATCACAGTTATGGGATCGCTAATATAGCACTGACAGCGCTGAGATAAAACCAAGACTGAGACAGTGATGATTGGCCGAGCTCAGGTTTGTGCGTGGTGCTTGAGACTGGTCAGAAAGTGCTAACATTGCTGACCACCCTCCAATGTCAATGGGCACTCTTAAAGGTGTACTCCGGCATAAGCAAATATTGTCCTCATACAAGAGTCATGTGTATTCTTTCTTGAATCTCGTTGAGCTTTGTGTATTTCTTCCAGATCTGTGCAGTAATCCAGTGTGAACCTTGGAGCTTCCTGTAATAAAGATCGGTCACTGCAGCTCTCTAACCTTGTGCAGAGTGACTGGTCTGGTCTCCACCCCCTTTTGTAGTGGGTGGGGCCTGCTGGGTCCCTCCCACAGCTCTGCTCTCTGCACAGGCTATGTACACTACAGTGATGGTGTCAACGCTACATGTACAGGATAATATTTGCTTTTGCAAAGGCATTTGGTGCACACAAAGTGGATTTATATTGTTTGTGGCTATTGAAAAATAATATATTTAAATACACGTTTGAGTTCAGCTTTAAACTTGCCCTATACATCACAATTCCACTGGACAATCCCTGTATGATCGACTTTAGGTTAACCAATACACATGCACCTAAGCAATCTATGCAATCTATATTGTACATAGCTGCTGGCCCATCTCAGGGCTAGTTCACACCAAATGCAGACCAGCTCTGCATGAGTGTTATACTGCGTTTTTGATGCGTTTTGGGCCGTTTTAGGTTTAAAATGGGCTTTCAGTGCGTTCCAGTGCGTTTGCATGTGTTTTTGATGCGTTTGCATGCGTTCAAGAGCGTTCCAGAGCAGGTAAAATAGGGCTTGCTGCAGTTTTTTTACATGCTCTGGAACTGAACGCTGCGGTGTGAACTAGAGCCCAAAATACCATTGGAATACATTGGACGCAGTTTTGATCTGGTCTGTAACTGCTCTGCTCCTGGAACGCGCTTGGTGTGAACAAGCCCTAAAGAAGACTGATAAAACCGTAATGTGACCAGATGAAAGTGACTTTCTACTATGCAAAATTAATGAATGAGAGAGTTTAGCAGAAATCGTAGGTTACATCACCACTCATATCCTCAACTTTAGCCATTAAAAAAGACCAGCAACCCCCCACTGTCCACGAAAAAGTGACTAGTCCCTAACACTGGCACATGGTGGGTGCGTTGTATGCCTAGCCCTATGCACAAGCCAAGTCTTATAAAGTCAGTATTTGCATGGGCTTTTTTGGCAGTGGCAGAGAAGGTGAGGCCGCTCTTAAAGGAGAACTATGGAGTGAGTGCTTTTCACTCACCTCATAGTTGTAGCCGACCTGTGCCAATGAGACTGTCACAGGTCGGCTCAGTAGGGGGAGGGGGCGGGTACAGCTGGCTCTGCCTCTAGATAGGAAGAGCCAGCTGTCAGTTACGCAGCTGGGCGGATCCCGGCACAATTGTCGGGATCCGCTTCAGCTGCGGCGTCTCAGTATAGCGCGAGCAGCAGCTCGCGGTATACTGAGCCTAGGGTGACGGGAGGACGCTAGTTTGTGTCCTCCCGTTACCCTAAGGAGAACTATGGGGAAAAGCCTTAACCCC
>NW_017308002.1:150883-163510 GCF_000935625.1 Nanorana parkeri
AAGTGCTTTTCACTCACCTCATAGTTCTAGCCGACCTGTGCCAATGAGACTGTCACAGGTCGGCTCAGTAGATCGGGAGGTGAGCGAACACATACCGGCGTTCGCTCACCTCTCGATCCTGTCACGGCTCTCTGCCGTGACAGGGGAGGGGCTGGATTCCCCCCCTCCCCGCTCCGATCCGCCAGCGCTGACTGGCGGAAAGGACGGGGGAGGGGGCGGGTACAGCTGGCTCTGCCTCTAGATAGGAAGAGCCAGCTGTCAGTTACGCAGCTGGGCGGATCCCGGCACAATTGTCGGGATCCGCTTCAGCTGCGGCGTCTCAGTATAGCGCGAGCAGCAGCTCGCGGTATACTGAGCCTAGGGTGACGGGAGGACGCTAGTTTGTGTCCTCCCGTTACCCTAAGGAGAACTATGGGGAAAAGCCTTAACCCCATAGTTCTCCTTTACCAAAAATAGGATGCCCCTTATTTAGTAGACCCTAGACCAATCCAAAGATCGGAGAATACCAGACACCAGAATACCAGATCTAAGGACACAAGGCCAAAGATCTAAGAACAAAAAGATCTAAGAGGAGTGTTCACAAGGTAGGAACATGGGCCACATGCTGCCTGCTAGGCAAAATCTGTCAATTAATTTGTACTCAATAAAGAGTCATAAACACATGGAACCCTATAAGCAGTAATTGTGGATGGAGTAGATGGTGACATCCAAAGCTCTTGCATTACCATGGGCCACTAAACAGCCACTTCCATAATGTCGCACTCACCTTGTAGTGGAATTTGCAGTACACTGCCTTCCCTTGTGCATTCACCAGCTTGAAGGTATGTGATCCATATCCATTCATGAACCTGAATCCATCCGGAAGGCCGCGGTCGCTGAACAGGAAGGACACCTGATGATGACAACAACAATGACATTTACTACCACGGTCTGGAGATAAATACATGGAAAGGATCCTGTCCTAGGAGAAATATGCTGATTGTCATTGCTGAACTCCTTCTTAAGGGGAATATAGCCATATGAGTGCACTTGCAACAACATAGTTGAGCACTGGCCCTGACACTTTTTTTATTTGCACAAGCAGTTAAATTTGCAGGACAAGCTTTTGGGGGTCTACCCCCTTCTTCTCAGTCCAAGCAGTAACATAACTTGCAACGTACTGACTTATATTTTATCTATCTGGGGTGTAGTGAATGTGAGTGATATAAGGTTAGGTGCACACTGTTCTTGCACTGGTTTTTTTTTTTCATTTCTTTCCAACCATGCAGTGGTGTGCTGTGAACAGAAGGAAGTTCCAGGAACAGATGGTCAGTAACAAGTCAATGCTGCACCTTGAATACCCCTAACTTAAAAAAAAAAAAAAAAAAAAAGGCCATAATAACATACAATAAAAATCAAGAAACCCCCAAAAGGCATAAAAACTCCAAAATACCCACCCTAAAATAAAAGCCCACTTTTTACAGTGAATCCTTGCAGCAACAAAAGGCTCTATATAACATAAAACCCAATGTATCCCCAAAAATGAATGAAAACCCCCAAACAAATACCCTTAAAAGAAACAAATGTTTTTTAAGGGAAGGCTTGCTGCAAACAAATAGAAAATAACCTATTACCACAAGATTAAAAAAAATATACACCCACATAAATGGGAACCCAAAAATACTGTCCCCCTAAAACAAAAGCCCATTTTTTCAAAGGGAAGCCTTGCCGCAAAAATAGTTTTCTATAGATGGGACAGCAACTGTGAAGTGACCACTGACCTTAAATTAACTAGAAATTAAAATTAAGGACATATAAGCCTACAATAATAGTAAGAAAAATATACAGCAAAGGGGTTGATCACCCAAAGAGCTAGCAATCAGAATTCAAGTACAGTTTCCTAAATGACCTGAATCCCGCCTTATAGTGAGGGGAAGGACACATAACTAAGCTCCATTATGGGCCCTTCTAAGCCAGATGAACGAAGTTCAAAGGGCCTTGCAGTGCATTATGGGTACAAAGAATTAAGTCCTGGACTGCGTATCATGAACCCACAGGATCCACTTTGAACACATGGTAGAAACCTCATCCCTACTCCTCACCGTGAATTATATGTCCCCTCCCACATACTGTATTCTTCATAAAGCATTTCCTATTATCTCTTCCCTAGTAAGTACCTTCCTAGCTCCGACATACACATCAATGAATAACATTTTACTCTTTTATGAGATACCTTATACACAGCCTTTATAAGTCTGCTCCTTTTATAAGTCACCTAAGCCAGTCAGGTTATGTATTATTTGTCATTCAAATTTTATTGCCACTTAATTATTTAAAACAAATGTCATTAGGAAACAGACACAGCTATAGCCTAACAGGTGTAAACAAATATCAAAGTGAATTATATCTCGTGGGCAAGGTGTGGATTTTGGTTTCTTGCCACCCGCTAAAGTGCTGACTCATTGAAACTCAAAAAACACTGGTGATAGGGTTGGTGTAATTATTTATTTTAGGCTACGTTCACACTGGCATTGAAACAGGGCCCTTGGCAGGCAGTTCTAAGCTCTGTCAATTGGCGAGATAGATTTGAGATAGATTTGAGATAGATAATTTTTGGGGGGGTTCTCTGAGACCTGAAAACTATTTTAAGGGTTCCTCAATGGTAGAAAGATTAAGAAAAGAAAGAAAAAACCTAGCAGATTACATTGGAAGTCTGGGAACCTTTTATTAAATATGAAAATGCATTACTGACATTCATCAACATGATACAGTATATGTGGTCCATGGCCTGGTTGGCTGTACAGAGATGAAGCCTCGATAAGAGATAGCCAGTACCTCCAACACTGAGAGGCTCTCCACCCCACATATGGTCCAAGTATCACAAGCAATCTTTGAAATGGGATCATCTATAAACCCCATATTACTCTATAAGAAAAGTACAGAACGCGGTTTGGCTTGTGCAATGGATCGGTTTTATCATGCTTCACTCACCTGGTGCAGAGACTCGGGACGGAGGCTCCAGAAGTCCCACACCATATCAGGGTCTTTCAAATTTGTCTGCGGGTTCCTCTTCTGACTGTGAATGAAGGACGGAAACTGCAAAAGAGAGGATCTGATGTTACACACAAACATTCCAGCACTTAAAGGTGAAGTTTAATCAGCTTGTATGGTTTCCTTCCCTGGTTCCTCCCGCCTTCCCTCATCAACATGCATATGAGATTTTAAAATTAAACCTTTGTGTTTTCATGACATACCTTATTTACCCTAGGGGGGCTGCTAGGGTAGATTTTGTCAAATTCCTAGAATTCAGATTTTATTATTCATCTGTTTCTAGCAAACATCTATGCCATCACTAGTAGTAACACATGTGTACAAATCTCTCTGAGTTGGCTGCGCGGGATTACAGGAGCAGGGGGTCATGTGAGGGCTAGTTCACACCAGCCACAGTGCGTTCAGGCCCGATTTGGGCCGGAACGCACTGGATTGCATTGCGGCCGGCTCACTTTGTGTTTGGGTGGGAGGGGGCATGGTGGTGCATTGAACTCGATGGCACCGCAGCTAGACCCTCCAGCTGGCAGGCATTGATGCCAGGCGTTCCCGTGCGGCTGATTGCATTGCGGCTGGAGGGCGTGCCTGTGGTACCATTCACCTCAATGCGCCGCCACGCCCCCTCCCAATCCAAAACTGTCAGGGTACCATGCGCAGGCGTCCTCACACCACATGTAGGTACCCACGCAGGATGACCAAATTAATATGCCCACACAGGATAGGGTTCTATGCACACAGTTTATTTGTACACAGCAAATAACTACAAACCCCATCAACCCCCCACAGGTTTAGCAGTGAAGTAACAAACCCACTGTTGGGACAAACAGACACATACAGCCAGGGGGAACAGCAACAAGGAGGGGTAACAGGCCTGCAGATATACAGCAGGCCTCAGGATACAAGAGTGGTCAGGTACAAGCCGGGTCGTTAACAGGAGGGCAGCGCGGTACAGAAACAGGATTCAAAGGAGAGTGGTCGGGTAACAAGCCGGGTCAGTGACAGGTTTGCAGATAGGAAGCAGGGTTTCAGGACATGGACATCAGTCAGGTGCAGGCGACACAAATACTGAGCCAGCTTGTTGACTGCAGGTAGGGCCTAAATACCCTCCCAGGAAGCACCAGGTGATGGGATGATCAGTCACAGCTGGTGCACACCCACAGGTGAGTACTGGAGCTGCAGGTTCCTTACAGTTCCTGGCTGCTGGAGACACCCGCAGGCGAGCACAGGAACTGCAGGACCTGGCTCCGGCGCCACCTGGGGGTGCTCTGGATCCTGACAAAAACAAAGTGAACCGGGTAACAATCGGGCCACAACGCACTGTGGCTGGTGTGAACTAGCCCTAAAAGCTTTCACATAGATACTAATCTGCATCTACATGTGCGGCGAAAACTCTTTATGAATGTCCCTCATCTTGTCTGGCTGCAGATTGAAATACAAAGACATTTCAAAGTCCTAAAACAACAAAATGTGTGTAGTAATTATATCCGCTGTGTGAATGATTAACACAGGTAGGTTTCTTCTATAGAGTCCTTATCTCTATCAGGCTGGGCAGGGCTGTATTTAGAAATGATACTTCCCTAGGTGTGAGAATGATGCTGACCTTTTGTACATTCTTTGTACACGTCTTTGGCAACCAAGTGCATCACATGACCATTATCACCGAAATTCAAATCAGACTTTTATAAAATGAAGGCAGAAGTCCATTTCATATGCAGAGCAGCCATTTGAATCTACACTCCCCCCCCCCAGTCCAGAGATGGCTGAATCAGTGGCGTCACAAGGGGGGTGAGGCCTGCACCCGGGTGACACCATTGAAGGGGTGACACCAAAATGACTGACAGTTTTGGGACATAGGAGGGGACCCGACGGCATACCTTATCCCGCCGGGTGACAGTCCCCTCCTCGCTCTGCCGGCATCCATCACCAAGATGGCCACCGGCAGGTATCAATAAGATCGCCACACATGCACGATGACGTCATCGTGCAAGCGTGTGGTGACGTCGCGGCGGGGAGTCACCCGGTAACCGCTCCAGGTGACACCGGGCCTCGGGACGCCCCTGGGCTGAATGTTACGTGAAAGTGAACTCCGGTCTTCCCTTCAGTCTTGTACAGTTGTATCGGCTCCTCTCCTGGCCTGAAATTGCTAACTCTGATTTCACTGCACACTGGGAGCTTCTTACAATGTGCATTAGAAGCTGCAGCAAGTCTGACAGTGCCCACCGCATTCCCTGGAAGATGCCCAATGTCATCTAGCGCCTTTGCTCACCAGCTCTGGTCCGCCCCTATTATTCACTGGATTTCAGTTCTGTCATGGAGGCTCAGCATCACATGTTGATGTTCTGTCGAGAACGTCGACCCCCGTCTGATTTGCCGACCTCGGCATCTGCGCTTGCGCAGAGACCAGGATTAACGAGGAAACAGGCACTTATTCACAAAGTATTTTGTTGTAATGCTTACTTGAGACCGTTATTAAAATGCCATTCATGGCAGTAATTGATGGGCAGCATTTTATTCACATTCACAATTAAAATTGTAAGTAATTACATTATTATGTAATTGCTTACAATATGAATTGTGAATATATTATTTCTATTTCAATCCTAATAAAACTGTTAACAGAGATTTATGTTACCATTTGAGCACAGGTCTATTATTGTGTGATAATACAGGTGAAACTCGAATAATTAGAATATCGTGCAAAAGTAATTGCAGTAAGTGCTGCAAAAGGGGCCCAAACCAAGTACTGAGTACATATGCATGCTTGTACTTTTCAGAGGTCCGATATTGTTCTATGTACAATCCTTGTTTTATTGATTGCATGTAATAATCGACTTTTTTGAGGTTGTGGATTTGGGGTTCTTGGGGTTTTCATGAGCTGTAAGCCATAATCATCACAATTATGACAAATCACGGCTTGAATTATCTTGCTTTGCATGTAATGAGTCTATCTCATATATTAGTTTCACCTTTTAAGTTGCATTAGTGAAATAAATGAACTTTGCACGATATTCTAATTATTCGAGTTTCACCTGTATACTTTGTACATGATAGATATGAAGATTATCCAGGATTTACTGACCAGAAAAGGGTCCCTGATGAAGAAAATGGGGGTATTGTTGCCCACTAGGTCCCAAATGCCATCCTCTGTGTAGAACTTCACCGCAAATCCTCGTGGATCACGGACGGTGTCAGCGGAGCCCAATTCACCAGCTGTGGAAAGAAGTACCGTGCAGAGCTATCACCATATAACAGATTATGTGCCCCATCCAGTTGGAAAACATTTGTCAACTTAGCATCATTGGCCTTATTCAATGACAGTGAAAGGAGCAAAGTGCAATAGTAACCAATCAGGATCTACCTATTATTGAATCAGTATAAGATGGATTCTAGTTGGTTGCTAAGGAATGTGCTCACTGCTTCTTGGATTTTTTATGGGACAGGAAGTGAGAGGAAATCTTCCCATGAGGTCACAAACTGCAGACATACTTGACAAAGTTTCTAACTCTTCCCAGTTGTCCAAAAAAAAATAGCAATTGGTAGAGCGCTAGACACAAAGATAGAAAAGATAGGGCTTGAAATCCAAATTTTAGAGGCAGCGCTGTCAACCGGGGTATGCGTGAGGGTCCCCAGAGTAGATTGCAGAGTGTAGAAAGGATTACAGCACCACAGAACTAACATGAGCCAAGTAGGTCAGGCAAGACAAGAGGTGAGAAGATAATGCCAACACGTTTCAGGGGTCTCAAAACTCTCCCATCATCAGGGCTTAGATGCTGACAGTAACTAAAGGGAATACTGGACAACAAATTGCAAAACAAAAGTAGTGCTAATGGTTTTTGACTAACAACCATATCTCCAACCTCGTCTCAAAGTACCACCCCAACTGTCCCCAAGACTTCCTGCTCTCCAGTAACCTTGTCAACTCCTCCCATGCTCACCTCTAGGACTTCTCTACAGTCTCTCCCATTCTTTGGAACTCCTTACCCCAACCTGTCCGTAGATATCCCACTCTGACTGCCTTTAGGCGATCTCTAAAAACTCATCTCTTCAGAGAAGGAAGCCTAATCCACCTCAACCTAACCACTCAACTATCATTTTCTCAAACAGTTCATCCCCACACAGCTACCTCCTCATGTATCACTTCCCCCTCCCTTTTAGATTGTAAGCTCTCACGGGCAGGACACTCCTTACCATCTTGTCTTGATTTGTAGTGTAACTACTAGGATTTGTTTGTTTGCTGCTGTTATGCCTTTTTGCAAATAAAGTACTGGATGGACGGATTCCCTTGCGAGTGCTGTTTTTTAACCTATTCCTTACCATCTTGTCTTGAATTGTATTGTACTTGTCACGTCTTCCTTATATTGTAAAGCGCTGTGCAAACTGTTGGCGCTATATAAATCCTGTATAATAATAATAATATAATAATGGCTAAGATAGTGCTAATTCGGGTTACCAGTCAGGCAGCCTGCTATCGGCAATAAAAACTTAATGGACTTACATTGGTTTGGTGGCACTCTCATCCTTTCTACGCCCTCGAATCCTCTAAAAGAATGTTTTTATTGTACGTGACCGGTATCAGTGGGAGGTTGTCATGTCCACTCACCTACAGTAGAGAATCTCACAGCAATGTCTGTTTTCTTTCCGATTCGGTCAAACACTTTGGCCTTGGTGTATTTCGTAATGTCGTCAGTGACTTCAAAATACCCGAAGGCTCCTGGATTGGAAGAGGACAGAATGAGTCAGTACACAAAACGCTCTGGACTGCACTGAAAAACCGAAACAAAAGCCATTCAATGGTCTGTGCTCTGCTCCGCTGTATAACATTATCAGGCCAAGCCAGCACTATTCATATTATAAGCTGGACTTTATATGATATGATCACCTTGTATGAATACATCAATGGTCCATAGATTGGACTTGGTGTAAAGTTATTCATTTGAAAGTCACTGCAAAGGACAAGAGGGCACTCTTTGCATTTGGAGAAAACTTCACTGAGTTGGAATAGACTCCGTCCAGAACTAGTTCACGTTATTTATTTATTTAAATATCTGGATGCGTTCCTACATGCACAGAATAGAACTGGCTATTAACATTCATACCTAATAACACCAAAGGTGGTTGCTCCAGGGAATATCTGATTGCCTTAGGGGACCAGGAAAGATTTTTTTTCCCCCTGTTATAGCAAATTGGCCCGTGCTTATAAAGGTTTTCTATTGCCATTCTCTGGTATAGGGTCTTCCATATATTTATTCATTAATTTTTTTTCTTAGTTGAACTAGATGGACTTTTTTAACCTGACTAACCCTAAGGCCTCGTTCTCACCAGAGACAGTGCATTCCGGCCCGATTCGATGCAGTGCGTTCTGGCCAGAATCGGGCCAGAACGCACTGTTTTTGGTGTGAACGAAGCCTAACCCTTTCACCTCTTTGCAGCAAAGGATTGTGCACAAACCTTTTTATTTTATTGTATTACCATGTACAACCTAGGTTGGACTTGATGGACTAATGTCTTTATTCAACCTCAAATACTATGTAACTATGTAACCTAAACCCAATGAAGGGCCGGGAAGGCAGGTCATACCACCCTGTTATTAGTCCTAAATAGGTACCTTTAGATTGTATGTTATTTTGATATTTTCACCTTTTGTTTTAGATATTAGGCTATAATCTTTGGGCTAAATAGACTTTCTTTTCATCCTATGTAACTAAAAAAGCTCAATGTTGATATAATGAATTCTTGTTCAAACAATACGACATACTAAACAATAAAAGTAACATGTAGATACAGAGTAAGAAAATGCTCTGACTTGCCCCTAGTTAACCTCAACAGTTGTTCCCTTGCCAATCCCTTATCTCCGTAAACCAGAGAGTAATAACTAAATAACTATGAGCTGAAAGCTGACCTCAGAACATAAAGCAAGTGTGTGTATACGTGTGTGTGTGTAAAACCATAATGTTCATGTATGTAATGCATGTATACAAAAAGTGAAATAAATATAGTCATGGTGTCTGAAAAACCTGTTATGTTGTCTAGAAAAGTGTATAAAGGGAGGTATGTAGCTCCACAGTTTCTTACATATTCATTGGAGGGCTCGGTCACACAAGCCCATCTGCTAAAATGCTCAGCAAATGTCACCCAATCAACTAAATGGAGGAAATTGAGATTTTCTGCACTGGCGATATTTTGCTGGTAGCAATTTCACAGTAAAATGAATTTCACTGAAATCCCGGAGCTCATCCCTAGTTCCCAAAATAGGGATAATTGATTAAAACTCAAAGAAAGAACATTTGCACCATACCGACTCATTGTCCATAGTGACCACTAAGAATTATTTCATGTGTTTTATTTTATTTTACATAAATCGAGTGAAACCCGATTGGTTATTCTTGGCAACAACTAATCAGTCCCAATTTATTCCCATTGCAGCAATATCAGCATAGGATATAAATTGTACTGCTCTATCTATTTATTCTGATTAGGGTTACCTGCTATCTTTCTCATTATATACTCTAGGAAGAGGTTAAACAGCATGACAGAGATATTGCATGGTGCCAGCCTGGACACCACAGGCACAAGGTGGCACAATCGTGTATTGTTCTGCACCTGAGTACACGGCTCACTAGGCATTGTGTACTCTACAGGTGAATGCAGATGTAACAGATTCTCTCTTATCTTACACATGTGGGTTAATTCCCTTCAGTAGACCTGTTCCCACTGAGAACTTCTCATAACCTGAAGTTAATGTGGTTCCTTGAAGTCTAGAGATAAACGCCTTCATATGATCACTGAAGACTGACCTTGTAGATTAGTGGGCTTTGGTTTGGAAATGTCCAAATGTTTCAATAATAGGAATTGGAACTATAACTCTAACTAAAGCACTCATTCTCAACCAGGGTTATGTGGAACCCCAGAGTTCCTCCAAAGGTTGCTAAGGGTTCCTTGAGCTGTAGCTGACTGACATTCCATCTGATAATGTCTGCCTAGTTCTGGGTCCAAAGCCACTTGGCAGAACCAGTCTTATGAAACCAATGATCCTTCTATCTATCTGAAAAGGATGGCATTCTGACCACCACTGTATGTAATAGTGGCATTCCTACCACTGACCGCCAATGTAAGGGGGCATTCTTTCCACCAACACCTAGTAAATTAGTTTTAGAGGGAGCTACCTAAGACCCAAAAATCTTTTTTAGGGTTCCTCTGGGGTGATTGGTTGAGGAAGGCTCATCATGCAACAGGCACTGCTTTGGGTACAGGAGGCTGAACACTACAGCACTACGGCATTGGATTATGTTCATCCAATACCAGGAATTCTGAACAGATAGGATACACAATGGGCTGTCTATGAGCCACCGAAGACGCTCATAAGTTAGAGTTGTTTTAGGATTAAAAAAAAGAATCACAATAAGGGTTAAAAAGTGAGTGTCTCCCCTTCAGTCTTCTACAGTTGTACAGACTTGCTGGGCATCTGAACTATCATTTTTCAATGTCCACCTGTTTCTGGGGTGGGAGGTGCAGTAGGCCCATAGCTATCTGCATTTAACACACATACACATTGTTATAGATCACAAGCATCGTTGTGTATACAGCTTCATGACCACCTTCTCCAATCCAACACATTAGGATAAAAGGGCTCCTCTTAGGGCCCGCAGCACAATATCTCACCTGCACCTTTAGCATGTACCACTCTCTCAGGGATCCTCTCCCGGTCAAAATGCGCCATCTCCTCTGCGAACACCACATCCTGCACCAACAGTGGCCCCCTAGGGCCGGCCGTTAGGATGTTAAGCTTGTCACCCACGGGAACTCCGGCCCCAGTGGTAAGGACGGTAGTAGCCTAGGAAGACACAGGTGACAAAGGGACATTAGGTCAGCTTTTTGAAATCCTCTGATTTAGTCAACATTCAACTCCGAATTCTGATGCTGGAAATATGCGCAAAGATATTATTCTATTTTTTTTTGTACCTGCCGAGATCTGCCCAAGTCCTAAATACTGAAATAAGGTAAAGGAAGTATAAGAGCACAGCCCGCATCCAATCACCAGAAATTCATTTGTACAGCAAGCGGCTAGAGGGAGATTTTGAAAACTAGTTTCCGGTTTGTAATTTTTTGGAAATGTTCACCAAAAGTTACAGAGATCCAGCATAAGGGGAAAAGAAACTGACACGTATATCACCAAAGAGGAAGTATGTGCTGCAATATATGGGTATTCCTGCAATGTACCCCATTCTTTGTAGAAGAAGTGAGCCAATTACAGCAGCAGGAGGATACGAGCTCAAAGCATTGCTGCCATGTGGTTACACCATAGAGATATTTGCAAGGTTTAGAAAAGGGGTAGCCAAACTCCGGCCCTCCAGCTGTGGTGGAACTACAAATCCCATGAGGCATTGCAAGATTCTCACAGCCACAGACCTGACTCCCAGAGAGAGATGCATCATGGGATTTGTAGTTTCACCACAGCTGGAGGGCCGGAGTTTGGCTACCCTTGGTTTAGAAGATCAGAGTCGGCTGTAGAGGGAAATGGAAAGATAATTTTTATTCATATTCGATTATAAAATAAATTGTGTAGCACTCGGGAACACTTAAAGACTCTATTCACATATAAAGCCCACGGATGGCCTTTTTAGTATTGGTGGCTCCTAACCTGGTTCAGTAGCTGCTCATCCGTGGCACCCGTGTGGCTAATGAACAGCTTCTGAAATCTCCTGGAAGTCACAGGTTCCTAGAAAAATATACAAAGCTTATCACTGCTGGGAGACATGTCCGAAGTGCAGAGCACTCTTTAGCTGTTTGTCCTTATAATCCCAATGGTCTGATTGATTAGTGCACATGTGCACGGGTGTAAGTGGCCACAGTCTAAGCCGGTCCCCCGCAAGCATGCTGGAAAGCAGGACCCTTTCTCTTTGTGGGGAAGCAGTGGTCTCTCTGCAGAGGTCCTGCACGCCCCCTGCTGTAGCTCTGAAATCATAAAAGAGAGCACAAGCATTGGGTGTGTCCGAATTCTGCAGAGAGACCACTGATTTCACACTGGGAGCTAGGGTTGCCACCTGTCCAGGATTCACCCGGACAGTCCGGGTTTTGAATGCTGTGTCTGGGTTTCATGGCAGCAGAAACCCGGACACAAGATGTCAGTCAGACGGGGGCAACCAAAATTAAGATAGGGGCTACTGGCCCCCCACTGAAAATAATCTCAACTGTGATATTTACATATGAATAAGCCAAAACTCACTCTCCTAAAAAAATGTCTTGCGGTTTGGTATGTGGGCTTTGGTTAATGTTTTCTACACATGTATAGAGCTGCAGCTAACGATTATTTTCAAAATCGATTAGTTAGCCGATTATTAAGTTCGATTAATCGGTTAATCGGATAAACAATAAAATACATTTTTAAAAATGGCTCCAGTGATGGACTACTAGTTTGTATTGAAATGGGACAATACTGAATAAAATGATATGAAATAAATATCTAAACTAGGGATGCAGTGGCACTGATACCGATACTAGTACCGATACTAGATATCGAGTATTTGGACTAGTACACGTACTCGCCCAAATGCTCTGATACTTACACAGGGGTGTCCCGTGGCTGGGGGGGGCCCGGAGCGG
>NW_017308002.1:163956-186513 GCF_000935625.1 Nanorana parkeri
GCTGGGTGTCACCCGGAGCGGAGACCGGGTGACACCCCGCCGTGATGTCATCGCGCATGCTCGTAACGTTGCCGTGCTCGTGCGCGATGACGTCATCATGCATCTGCGATCGTCCTATTGACGCCTGCCGGCAGCCATCTTAGTGATGGACGCCGGCAAAGAGAGGAGGGGACATTCACCTGGCAGGATGAGGTATGCCGCCAGGTCCCCTCCTCTCTCCTGACACTGACGGGCTCTCGGTCAACGACCAAGTGCCTGACTTTTCATAGGGGGTGACACCAAAATGACTCTCAGTCATTTTGATGTCACCACTGGCTTCCCGGCCAATCAGGATCGTGTCGGCCAAACAGCATGAACGGGTAATGCTAGCTGAAGTACCGGTATCAGTACTCAGCGAGTGGCGAGAAATAAATATCGGCACTCGTACTCGATACCGAAAAACTGGTATTGGTGCATCCCTACTCTAAACATTGATATTTTATTTTCTTTGCTTTAGGGTTTAGATACTCTTTAAGGCAGTGGTCCCCAGCCTTCTTTTTTACTTGTGTACCGCTTGGCGATTTATTTTCCTAGATTTTACCCCTCATATTAGTGAAATGTTGATAGTCAATAGAGTTGCTTAGAATAAATGAATTGCGTTATTTCATACTATATGCTGTAACTGTAAAGAAAAGGGCCAATAATGGGATAAAAAAGAAATGAGATAAAAAACCGTATTTACTGCCTTCAATCAGAGATTCACATAGTAATGTTACTCACCGACTCCAGCAGGAACACGCTGTCTGTCTTGGTTGCACTTTCGGTTCTCCTCCGGTAGCTTCTCTCCAGACCCAAAGCTCCTCCTTAGGGTCCACCAGTGGGTGGTTTATGGAGGGGCACCTGGTGCCAGGCTCTGGCGAGCACCGGGCAGAATGATTTGCCAGTGTAGTGATCACACAGCGGTGTGTCAAGGGGCATTGGGCACTTAGACACCATCAGGCTTAGGAACCATGATAGGGTTGCCACCTGTCCACGATTCACCTGGACACTCTGGGTTTTAAATGCCGTGTCCAGGTTTCATGGCAGCAGAAACCCGGACACAAGATGTCAGGCAGACAGGAGAAACCAAAATTAAGATAGGGGCTACTGGCCCCCCACTGAAAATAATCTCAACTGTGATATTTACATTAGGGTTGCCACATGTCCAGGATTCACCTGGACAGTCCGGGTTTTAAATGCCGTGTCTGGGTTTCATGGCAACAGAAACCCAGACACAAGATGTCAGGCAGACAGGGGCAACCAAAATTAAGATAGGGGCTACTGGCCCCCCACTAAAAATAGTCTCAACTGTGATATTTATATATGAAAAGGTGGCGCTATTTACATATGAACATGCCACGGCTCATTCTCCCCAAAAAATGTCTGCACGTCGCTAGAGTGTTCGGGTTTCACTTGAAGAAAAAGTGGCAACCCTAATTTACATATGAATGGGCGGAGCTATTTACATATGAATAAGCCACCACTCATTCTCCTCAAAAAATGTCTGTGTGTTCGGGTTTCACCTCAAGAAAAGGTGGCAACCCTAAACCATGAGGATCCCCTCCCCAAGTCTTGCAGTACATCAGGCCATGTTGTGCAGAGTGCTGCAGTGCTCAGTGTGGCCCCGGTGTTTGGGGAGGTCGCTGTACAGACTCAAGGGGAAAGGCCGGCACTTGTACAGTGTGTGGCATGGCAGCATGCTATGACTGCAATCAACAGGTAGACCTAAAGCAGGAGGAGGGTAACATCAGATCACTCTGCTGCTCCTGGCCTCCAAGGCCTGCACCCTTGCTGCCTCGTGTCACTTAGTAACTAAGTGACACTTTGAATGTTTATAGTCACATTAAAAAATTAACAATTTGGGCCACGCGGGCACCTACCGGATGGCAGTACCCTGTGCAGACCGCACTCCCCCCCCCCTTGGGTATGCCACTGCCTATTTTTACCATTACTCCATTTATTTTGCATACCCCTTAATGACACGGTGCATACCCCCTGGAGGTCAGCGTGCCCCAGGTTGGGGACCACTGCTTTAAGTTGACATCTAGGTGACATTTTCTAGTAAGCCTATATGCTGAGAAATGAGGATTGTGGCCTAATGGAGATCCAGGACACAAAATTTGCTTCATCGAGAGGTCTTGCCCAACCGTCAGGAAGGAAATTGGTGAAAACATTTCCCAGCTGTCTACCACATCAGATCCCTCCACATTGCTCCACACTAATAGAATTGCTCAAATGGGCAGCTTGCTCCTCCAAATCATTCATGCTTCCCTTTTGTAGGAGGAAACAACAACACCCATAAAACACATGTTAACCCCGCAAGAACATACAAACTCCATGCAGAGAATATCCCTTGTGGAACACTATTAGTTTTTTCCGTTTTAAAGCAGAACTAAGCTAGTGGGGGTTGGGGGGCTCTTGCCATAATGTGGCACACAGCATAATAATCAAAAGAAAAGCATCGCACACCTGACCCGCTAATACCCTCGAGTATCGGGTGGGTGCCAAGCGACCACGGATGCCTCCGCAAATCAGTATAAATATGAAGAAGTCGCTCGCACTCCAGCTCAAGTTCAGTCAATATTGACCTCTGCGGTGTCACAACATGGCGACGTTTCTGAACCCGTTTGGTCCCTTCATCAGGCAAACAAAGGGACCAAATGGGTTCCAAAATGTCGCCATGCTGTCAGGGCCTGGATTTATTCTCTCTGTTGCCACACCACAAGGCCAGGTTCCTCAATGTAAATGCGCCCGCCCCCTATAGAGAATGGCAATCAGACGGCATTTTTTCTTACTTTTTTTTTTACTTTTTTTCATTTTTATTTATTGTATTATCTTTTTTACTTAATTTTTTTATAATTGATTTATTTTATTATTTTTTACTTTTTTATAACACTTTTATTTTTATACATTTTTGTATTTTAATTCATATTACAGAAAGGGGCAAAAAGCCCCATAGAGGCCGCTTGGGTCGCTATGGCGATTGTTACACTATTGATTACAGCACTGTGCTGGCTCTCCTGTGACAGCTGCAATGGGAAGGCTGTGAGTACAGCTCTCCTGTTTCACTGTTTACACGGAGCAAAGCGGAGAACAGATGTTCTCTGCTCTGCTCCCCGCTCTCTATCGAAAATGAATGTGCCGTGGTCCCGGCCCCCCCCCCCAAAAAAAGAGCGGGGGACCCCGAAAACCATGGCTGGGAGGGAGGCGGCCAGCAGGGACAGAGGCAGCCGAAGATTGGGGCAGACCATGGAAGGGGGAGCGGTGGGGGGGACAGAAATGCAGGCTAATTACAAGTGGTCTCGGTGGCATCGACGGGATCACTTGTACTACAACACACGAAGCAGGGCTAAATGTAGAAAAAAAAACTACCCGCACCTTTTTCTTTTAAACCACCCTACACCATAGAAGGGAATTTATCAAAACTGGAGCAGACACAATCTGGAGCAGTCACCCATGACAACCAATCAGCTTCTCTCTTTAATTTTAACGCTTAACTGAACAAGCTGAAGAGAGAAACTGATTGGTTGCCATGGGCGACTGCTCCAGATTACCATGAGTTCTAGTGCAGTTTCCACATGGCGCAGCAAGCTATGTTGGGGTGCCGTTAACATTTAATTGCACGGCAGCGCATCTTACAAACTTACAACGCGAGCGAAAAATGCGTGCCTTCGTGCACGTTGCAGATGTGGAGTGGGAGTTTTAAAGCGAAAGTTCAGCTCGGCTTTAATAAACACGACACGGCCTCCTATACACAACGCACGGCGCTGGGTATTTGTAGACATTTTATAAGCCTGTGGAATTGTTTACAAAGTATACATGTAGATGTAAACACAACCCGAATTATGTTTATTCTTCTCATTTCCTGTTTATAATAAATAAAAATGTTTTCATAAATTAAATCTTTTTCATTCTTTGTTACATCTCACATCTCCCCCCACCCCCCTCCCCCGCACACACACACACACTAAAGCAACCCATTCTCCAATGCATATGTTACATATGTGGGAAGTTTTGCCACTTCCCACCAGCCATTAGATTTCTCTGATGCCCACTCCTATCTGCTCACATTCCTGACTCGCCCTTGGCATACACATAGCTCTGACCCCATGATACCTGGCATGCCAAGAAGCTTATTGGCATGCTAAGTTTTCCCCTGAGGTACCCAGTTGTGGAGCACCCGTTAGGTGTGAGAAGGTGAAGGTGTGTGTGGTACCTGGGTGGGCAGTACTCTGCGCTGTTCCATGGCGAGGGATCTGCTGGGAGTTGCAGTCAGGTCTCTGGCACCTGTAAAAGTGTAGGAACTTCTCTCTGCACACTTCAATATCACAATGATGAATTCCCCTCCCACCTCTTCCTTTCCTCCCTCCCCAACTCCACTACTCCCTCCTCTACAGCCTCACACGTCATGGCCAGATGTCCTGTGTGATGAACTTGTTGGCTCTACACCACAAACAGCTGTATCCCCATACACACGGTATACGCCTTGTATACAAAAGTCAACGAGGGGAATTTATCAAAACTGGAGCAGGCAGAATCTGGAGCAGTTGCCCATGGCAACCAATCCGCTTTTCTCTTTCATTTTGCAAAGCTTAGCTGATCCAGCAAAAGAGAGATGCTGATTGGTTGCCTTTATTTTCAAAGCTTCGCTGAACCAACAGAAGAGAGATGCTGATTGGTTACCCTCATTTTCAAAGCTTAGCTGAACCAACAGACGATATAAACTGATTGGTTGCCGTGGGCAACTGCTCCAGGCCCTGTCTACTCCAAAATATCACCCCAATGTGTTAAGCATCTCTTCCTTGTTACGACCCAAATCCTTCCATTACAACTTCTATATTGGCTCTCCTGGCTTTTTGAATTGAACCCTTCATTCAGCCTCTACAGGAATGCACTGGCATGAGGCTACGTGCCCACGGCCGTAAAAATGCAATTTATTCATAAAAACAGCTTTTTTTGTTTGTGGATCTGAACACAGGGCTTTTGTTTATATGAGTACAGGCACCAGAGATCACGTATATGCACACAGGTTCCTATACATGCACCAAAAATCACATACATGCACACAGGTTCCTATACATGCACCATAGATCACGTACATGCACCCAGGTTCCTATACATGCACCATAGTTCACATACATGCACACAGGTTCGTATACATGCACCATAGATCATGTACATGAACACACGTTCACATACATGCACCATAGATCACATACGTGCACACAGGTTCATTTACATGCACCATAGATCACGTACATGCACACAGGTTCGTAACATGCACCATAGATCATGTACATGAACACACGTTCACATACATGCACCATAGATCACGTACATGCACACAGGTTCGTAACATGCACCATAGATCATGTACATGAACACACGTTCACATACATGCACCATAGATCACGTACATGCACACAGGTTCGTAACATGCACCATAGATCATGTACATGAACACACGTTCACATACATGCACCATAGATCACGTACATGCACACAGGTTCGTAACATGCACCATAGATCATGTACATGAACACACGTTCACATACATGCACCATAGATCACGTACATGCACACAGGTTCGTAACATGCACCATAGATCATGTACATGAACACACGTTCACATACATGCACCATAGATCACGTACATGCACACAGGTTCGTAACATGCACCATAGATCATGTACATGAACACACGTTCACATACATGCACCATAGATCACGTACATGCACACAGGTTCGTAACATGCACCATAGATCATGTACATGAACACACGTTCACATACATGCACCATAGATCACGTACATGCACACAGGTTCGTAACATGCACCATAGATCATGTACATGAACACACGTTCACATACATGCACCATAGATCACGTACATGCACACAGGTTCGTAACATGCACCATAGATCATGTACATGAACACACGTTCACATACATGCACCATAGATCACGTACATGCACACAGGTTCGTAACATGCACCATAGATCATGTACATGAACACACGTTCACATACATGCACCATAGATCACGTACATGCACACAGGTTCGTAACATGCACCATAGATCATGTACATGAACACACGTTCACATACATGCACCATAGATCACGTACATGCACACAGGTTCGTAACATGCACCATAGATCATGTACATGAACACACGTTCACATACATGCACCATAGATCACGTACATGCACACAGGTTCGTAACATGCACCATAGATCATGTACATGAACACACGTTCACATACATGCACCATAGATCACGTACATGCACACAGGTTCGTAACATGCACCATAGATCATGTACATGAACACACGTTCACATACATGCACCATAGATCACGTACATGCACACAGGTTCGTAACATGCACCATAGATCATGTACATGAACACACGTTCACATACATGCACCATAGATCACGTACATGCACACAGGTTCGTAACATGCACCATAGATCATGTACATGAACACACGTTCACATACATGCACCATAGATCACGTACATGCACACAGGTTCGTAACATGCACCATAGATCATGTACATGAACACACGTTCACATACATGCACCATAGATCACGTACATGCACACAGGTTCGTAACATGCACCATAGATCATGTACATGAACACACGTTCACATACATGCACCATAGATCACGTACATGCACACAGGTTCGTAACATGCACCATAGATCATGTACATGAACACACGTTCACATACATGCACCATAGATCACGTACATGCACACAGGTTCGTAACATGCACCATAGATCATGTACATGAACACACGTTCACATACATGCACCATAGATCACGTACATGCACACAGGTTCGTAACATGCACCATAGATCATGTACATGAACACACGTTCACATACATGCACCATAGATCACGTACATGCACACAGGTTCGTAACATGCACCATAGATCATGTACATGAACACACGTTCACATACATGCACCATAGATCACGTACATGCACACAGGTTCGTAACATGCACCATAGATCATGTACATGAACACACGTTCACATACATGCACCATAGATCACGTACATGCACACAGGTTCGTAACATGCACCATAGATCATGTACATGAACACACGTTCACATACATGCACCATAGATCACGTACATGCACACAGGTTCGTAACATGCACCATAGATCATGTACATGAACACACGTTCACATACATGCACCATAGATCACGTACATGCACACAGGTTCGTAACATGCACCATAGATCATGTACATGAACACACGTTCACATACATGCACCATAGATCACGTACATGCACACAGGTTCGTAACATGCACCATAGATCATGTACATGAACACACGTTCACATACATGCACCATAGATCACGTACATGCACACAGGTTCGTAACATGCACCATAGATCATGTACATGAACACACGTTCACATACATGCACCATAGATCACGTACATGCACACAGGTTCGTAACATGCACCATAGATCATGTACATGAACACACGTTCACATACATGCACCATAGATCACGTACATGCACACAGGTTCGTAACATGCACCATAGATCATGTACATGAACACACGTTCACATACATGCACCATAGATCACGTACATGCACACAGGTTCGTAACATGCACCATAGATCATGTACATGAACACACGTTCACATACATGCACCATAGATCACGTACATGCACACAGGTTCGTAACATGCACCATAGATCATGTACATGAACACACGTTCACATACATGCACCATAGATCACGTACATGCACACAGGTTCGTAACATGCACCATAGATCATGTACATGAACACACGTTCACATACATGCACCATAGATCACGTACATGCACACAGGTTCGTAACATGCACCATAGATCATGTACATGAACACACGTTCACATACATGCACCATAGATCACGTACATGCACACAGGTTCGTAACATGCACCATAGATCATGTACATGAACACACGTTCACATACATGCACCATAGATCACGTACATGCACACAGGTTCGTAACATGCACCATAGATCATGTACATGAACACACGTTCACATACATGCACCATAGATCACGTACATGCACACAGGTTCGTAACATGCACCATAGATCATGTACATGAACACACGTTCACATACATGCACCATAGATCACGTACATGCACACAGGTTCGTAACATGCACCATAGATCATGTACATGAACACACGTTCACATACATGCACCATAGATCACGTACATGCACACAGGTTCGTAACATGCACCATAGATCATGTACATGAACACACGTTCACATACATGCACCATAGATCACGTACATGCACACAGGTTCGTAACATGCACCATAGATCATGTACATGAACACACGTTCACATACATGCACCATAGATCACGTACATGCACACAGGTTCGTATACAGGCACCATAGATCACGTACATGCATATAGGTTCATATACAGGCATCATAGATCACGTACATGCACATAGGTTCGTATACAGGCACCATAGATCACGTACATGCACAGAGGTTCGTATACAGGCACCATAGATCACGTACATGCACACAGGCTGGTATACAGGCACCATAGATCACGTACATGCACACAGGCTGGTATACAGGCACCATAGATCACGTACATGCACACAGGCTGGTATACAGGCACCATAGATCACGTACATGCACACAGGCTGGTATACAGGCACCATAGGTCAGATCCATAACAAAAAAAAGAAAAATCTGCTTCTGTTTGTGACGCATTATCCTGCATTCAATCGAGGAGAAAAGTGCATTACTAGCACACGTTACACGGAGCAGCAAACAAAAGGCCCCAAAATGCAGAAACAACATCCAGAGCAAGGAGGAATGGAAGGAGAATGCTATGCATACTTGTGTATACATGTCTAAGCGCATCTCACTGCAAGCATTTCACCGATTATTTAAGCAGGAACTCGGCCTGAAAAATACAAGTGTATATGATCGGTACATTTTTTTATGGCCGCGTGGATGTAGCCAAAAAAGGTATAAAGTGAGGTTTCGACTGTAGCATTCAAATACACTTCAAGCCAAAACCTTTATTTCACTTTGGATTCAGTAGCTAACAGATAAAACCCAGTCAGGGTTTCTTTTTAATGTTTTTTTGCCATCTGTGTCCCAATGTTTATAAAAATTCTTTTATTATGCTGTAGAAGCAACAGGAAGTGAGAGAAAATCTCTCCACAGTGAGTGAAATGCCCTTAGACAGTTGTCACTAGACTTGTGCACGGCTGAAAATTTTGTTTAGTTTTAGTTTCAGCTTAATTCATTTTGCTGCAAAATTACTATTCCCTGTGTGTGTAAAGTAGTCACCTCCCGAAGCTGGCTCCCGGGATGGACTACAATCTCAATACAAATTAGTAGCGATGCACAGATACTGGTATCGGTAACCTTCCCCGATCCCGGAACTTCCAGTCAGAGGAATAATTCCTCTGACCGGCAATGCCGTGGGGGAACATGGAGTCGGCTTCCAGGCCAATCAGCATTGAGTCGGCTTCCCAGCGCCGGGTAATGACCCACCTCCTGGCTTCCCAATTAGCCAGAAAGCTGGCTCCATGCTGATCGGCTTCCCGGCCAATCAGCATGGAGTCGGCTTTCTGACCAATCAAGCTGGCTTCATGCTAGCAGAAATACCGGTATCAGCGAGTTTTGTTTTATATTAAGTAGAACAAATGTTATTTATAAACATATTTAAAAATGCATGGTTTTAAAAGAGAGACAACAAAAGTTGCCTAAAATTTTTAAATAGGTTTATAAATAAAATTTGTTATACTTTATATAAAAACAAAATATGTTTTGTGTGATCCTTGGAGTACCTTAAAAGTCCAAACCCTCTTTTCTTCTTTTTCTATGATAACAAGCAATGCTTTTATCTGGCGCACCGATCGCTCTTATTAAGGCCCCGTTCACATATAGCGAATTGTCGCGCGATTTCCGCCACGATATCGCGCATTTTTGCCGCGCGATATCGCGAGAAGTCGCCGGCCAATGTTATTCAATGGAGCTGTCTTAACTCCATGTCGCGCGTCGCTCGTCGCGGTCGCAAGTCGCTTCTACCGGACCCTCTTTCGGCGGATTTTGCGCGATTTTACTTTTTTTCTATGGAGCCCGACGGGGAAGGTCGCGCTACCGTCGCTGGATCGTCGCTGGAACGTCGCCCCGAAAGTCGCGCTATCCAGGCCGTGCGGATACGCTGCAAAAGGTATGTCGCTATATGTGAACGGGGCCTAAAAGGAGAACTATGAGGTGAGTGCTTTTCACTCACCTCATAGTTCTAGCCGACCTGTGACAATGAGACTGTCACAGGTCGGCTCAGTAGATCGGGAACTGAGCGAACACATACCGGCGCTCGCTCACTTCTCGATCCTGTGTCGGCAGAGAGCCGTGACAGGGAAGGGGCTGGATTCCCCCCTCCGATCCTCCAGCACTGATGGGCGGAACGGACGGGGAGGGGGCGGGTACAGCTGGCTCTGCCTCTAGATAGGCAGAGCCAGCTGTCAGTCACGCAGCTGGGCGGATCCAGGCATAATTGTCAGGATCCGTTTCAGCTGTGGCCTCTCAGTATACCGCGAGCTGTAGCGGTATACTGAGCTGTGGGTGACAGGAGGACGCTAGTTTGTGTCCTCCATTAACCATAGGAGAACTATGGGGGAAAGCCCTAACCCCATAGCTCTCCTTTAAGCAACAACTCTTCCCCATGATCTAAGTTTCATTAAAAGATAATATATTGAATCCTATTCAAAAAAACGAAATAAATAATAAATTAAAAATAATAAACATAGCAAATGAAATGAGAACGAGAGCGATTTGTAAGAGATGACAAACTTGGAAAGCAGAAGGGGCCCTCTTCCTCTTTTGACCTGACTTCATCCCTAAGAGGAGGAAGCGGTATTGCAGGTTGAGATGTATTTGCCAATATTTTGTCATTGCGCATAAAGAACACAGTCATCTCCAGTCTCGAAGTCACGATGAATGTGCAGAATATAAAAGGTTAGTGGTTAATGATTAAAGTATTAAACGCCACCTGGTCTGAAACACAAGAATGGCAACATTACACCCCACGTAGTCAGATGAATACAACATATAACCTTAGAACTTCTCTCCCCGGTACTCTTTGCATGTTGTGAGAATAGAAAATGATGTCAACAAAGACAAAGGGTTATTCACAAAGCTGCAGAAGGCAGCCGAGTGAATAGCCGAAACGAAGTGAAGTGAGCCGAACGACGTTCAGCTTTTTCCTTAGGCTCAGTACGGCTGATTTCAGTCATACATCAGCTGCCTTTGGCTGCAAGTCGGTCAGCTGAACATGCTCTGCATGTTTGGCTGAACCGAAGTGCAGAAGATCTTCGCCAATCCAATATCTGGATTGGCTGAGCCAAACCTCCGGCAGCTCACTCTCTGCCGTTCGCCCCTTTCCACATAGGGGCCAATCAGCTCGGCTATTCTACTCGGCACCTCCGTGGTACCGAGCAGAATAGCAATTCAATGAAAAGAGTAAAAAAAATTAGAAGTTTAAAAAATATTTAAAATGTAAATAAAATGTTAAATCTAGAATAAATACAGATTTTAAGAAAAAAAAACCCCACAATTGGGCGGGGCTAGCAGTGACAGCTAGCTCTGCCCAACGGTTTCCTATTGGCCGGCACCTGCTAGAGTCTTCTAGCAGGTGACGGCCAATGAATAACAACTGGGCAGAGCCGGCCATGACGTCACAGCCGCCTGCGCCCAGTGGTTATTGTTTAATGACAGATCAGCGTCCCCAGGTCATTTGGCGACGCTGATCTGTCATTACAACTGGGCGGAGCCAGCCGTGAGATCACAGCTGGCTCCGCCTAGCTGTCATCTGCGAGGCGTACGGCCGGCCTTCGGTTTAGTCAAGCCGAAGCATATGCCTTTGACTCGGCTGAGCCAGTCGGCCGCCTTAGGCAGCTGTATGGGCTATAGCGAACCGAAGGGCTCCTGCAACCGAAGCTAGCCGAAGGATCGGCCGAAGGCTACAGCTGGATCCTTCGGCAGCTTTGTGAATAGACCCCTAAATGAAGTCCATATGATTGAATAAACAAGTCTCTTCCTAAAGGGGTCCATCAGCCAAAATGTTGTTTAAAGCCGAACACCAGGCAGACAGGTTTTTTTCTTTGTCTTTCTCTACAAAGCCTGGCCAACCTACGCACCCCATTAAGGCCCCGTTCCCACTGCGCGATATGCAAATTGCGCGTTTGTCGCGCGATTTGCATATTGCGCGACATCGCGAGATTTGCCGCGTGATATCGCGTTCAAGCTTGCATTGAGCAAGCTTGAATCGCGGCTAAATCCGCTCCAAAAAGGGTCCTGCTGTAGCGACACACGACCCGCGACAGCAGGACCCTTTGCCCCATTGAAATGCATTGGAGCGTGGTAATTTGCCGCGATATCGCGGGAATTAAATATAAATCGATTAATGTGAACGGGGCTTTAGGCTCCAGGAAACCGCTGGTGCTTGGCTGGGCTTCTGTCCACCCCCAAATATAGTATTTACGAAACGTCCTGCACACGGCTCCATGTGCCTAAAGTTCATTGATCAGAAAACACATATAGCTCGTGTAAAAATAGCACGCTAACTCGTTTCAGCTGTAAAGGCCTTAATCATAGCCGTTATGGCTGACACAAGTTGGCACTCTGCTAACATGCCCATTACCGCAACACATGCCAAAGCACCATGGCAGCTCAAACTTACTAATGGAACACATTTGGGTTGCAGTATATGGTAAGAAACTACAAATGAATGGGCTGCCTTAATAAAACGCACATTAAGCCACATGTATTAACACAATGAAAAGGAATAGATAAGTGTGAATAGGTCCTTAGAGGTTTTGTCCCTGACCCAGCCTGTATGGGGACAGTGAAAGGATAAGCAGACTAATGAGCTCATCTCTCTGATCAGCATGCTCCTTGTTAGTACACAAGTAGTGCATTAAAGCCGATTGGCTCCTTTTGCTGCTTCTCCCTCCCCCAGTTTGAGCTCTGCTATACAGTGGACTGACACCAAGTCAGATTCAGATGCTTGCACTGCAAAAAATGCATCCAATGATGTAATAATGAACAGAGCTGCATTCACATGTGTTGTTTATTTGCCCAACTACAGCAGGGATGGGTTTTCAGGTTTCGGATGTCCGTTTCCCGTTTTCGAAGATATTCCTTTACTCCCTATTAGGGATGAACCGATACTAGTATCAGTATCATTGCCGATACCAAGTATTGGGGCGATTAGTCGTACTCGCCCAAATGCTCCGATAACGGAACTTCCGTCAGAGGGAGATTTCCTCTGACCGGCAGTGCCGCAAGTGAACATGAAGCTGGCTTCCCAGCCAATCAGGAAGCCGAGGAGCAAGTCATTACCCACCCCCACAGCTTCCTGATTGGCCAGGAAGCTGGCTCTATGCCGATTGGCTGGGAAGCCGACCTGCCAGCCAATCAGCATTGAGCCAGCCAACCGGGCAGTGGGTAATGGCCTGCCTCATTATTGGCCGGGAAGCCGGCTCCATGCTGATTGGCTGGGATGCCAGCATGACACGCTGCCCGGCTTTGTGATTGCTCGAACTGAACAGGGTACAAAAAAATCTTTCCAAAGGGATCACAGCAATTAACACATGTTTAGGTAGAGTGGGAAAGGAGTTCTAATGGGAGGTCCCAACCCTTCAAGGATGGATTTTCTGCAAATGTATACGGTGTGCTGTATGCTGCGACATGTATTCTTGCAGACCTGAAAGTTACTAAAATGTAAATAAAATTAAATAATATGTAAATACAGATTTACATACAGATATGTACATTTCTGTTGAAGCAAACATACACAAGTCCTAAGAGGGGAAAAAACACAACAAGCAGGGATATTGGCTGCAGGTAGGTTTATTGTAAAAAAATTACACAATTAGTTTACATTTTCAGCATACTTTCAGATAATTCCCAACAAAGAGAAATCAGATTACCGAATATGCAACAGAGGTGTTGCTATAATCTATTAGTCAGTTAGTCATAGCCTTGATGAACTACATTTCCCATGAAGCCTTGCTGGCCACCTGATGGTCGCCTACTCCTGCAACTTTCAAAGTGCAATTGAGAAGCCGTTTGATGACCTGCGTCACCTTTACTGCGATCAGCTGAATCGGTCATTGAAGGCACAGAGTAAGAAGGCATTGTCATCGGTGCTGAGTAAAGTCAGTCAGCTATTGGAAACGTTAGGCCAGAAAGTTAGTACTAGGTGCATATTGTAAGTTTCATTTCAGCGTCATTCGGTTTATATTTGCCTTTACGCCATTACCGGTTAAGCCCGGAATACAAGTGCTGGATGTTCTTGAAGCCAGAATCGTCCGGTTAAAAACCAGATTAACCAGAAAGATTTTGGAAAATTTGTAGCTGGAACACAATCAATTAGGTCTTACTAAAGCTATGATTGAAAACAAAAAAAATTAGTGGACGGATATATTCAGGAGGAGGCGGAGGGCAGTTACAAATTTGCCTTGTCGCTTGAGGTCACATGAGCGGAATGCTGAGTGTAGGTCTTGACCATTCTCTGTAAAAGAAGAACAAGTGTAGTTAGCAATCTTACATTAAGAGCTTCTGAAGGAAGGCCAATTTTTAAAGAAGACCTTAAAAAGGAGAACTATGGGGTTAAGGCTTTTCCCCATAGTTCTCCTTAGGGTAACGGGAGGACTCAAACTAGCGTCCTCCCGTCACCCTAGACTCAGTATACCGCAAGCTACAGCTCGCGGTATACCGAGATGCCGCAGCGGAGCGGATCCCGACATCGATGTCGAGATCCGCCCAGCTGCGTGAGTGACAGCTGGCTCTGCCTATCTAGAGGCAGAGCCAGCTGTACCCGCCCTCTCCCCGTCTGTTCTGCCAGTCAGCGCTGGCGGATCGGGGAGAGGGGAATCCAGCCCCTCCCCTGTCACGGCAGAGAGCCGTGACAGGATCGAGAGGTGAGCGAACGCCGGTATGTGGTCGCTCACCTCCCAATCTACTGAGCCGACCTGTGACAGTCTCATTGTCACAGGTCGGCTAGAACTATGAGGTGAGTGAAAAGCACTCATCTCATAGTTCTCCTTAAACCTCTAGATAGTCAGAGTCAGCTGTCACTCACGCAGCTGGGTGGTTCTCGACAGTATTGTCAGGATCTGTCCCGGCTGCTGCGGTCTCAGTATACTGAGCTTTGGGTCACGGGAGGAGGTCAGTATATGTCCTCCCATGACCCGAAAGAGAACTATGGGGAAAACACCATAGTTCTCCTTTAATAACAAATACAACTATGCTTGATCTGAAGCCAAAAAGTCTATCTTTCTTGGTCATTAAGAGAGCAACTATTGCCATTCAAATGGAGGCCATGTTCAAGCAATGTCAGCGTATAACACAAGCCTGCCTCACAATTTCCAGGAAACTATGAGGTGTTCCATGTAGGAGCAAAAACAGACAAAGCTACAATGAAGCCACTGGCTCCTAGTAAAATGCTGGATATTGGTTCACACACAGATGACAGGTACACTTTTACTGGATCGTTAGGCAATTCTGCCAATGCCAATGTCGGTGTAAAGAAAATTAAAAAAAGAAAGTTGAGAGTAAGCAAAGGTTAGAACCAATGACAGTTTTAGGATCTAGTCTATAAATCAAGTGTTTTTTTCCTGTATCTAGGTACAGCACATCATACATTGATTTAATCTAGAGTTACTAACTTTTTCAATTGCAAAAAAAGACCCACATGTATCTCTGGACTTTAATGGTATTATCTAATTTATTGGACAAAAAAACAAAATGTTCAAAAGATACATTTGAGTCTTTTCCGTGCTTGGGGGCATTTTTTCTTACTTCCTGACCCAGTAAAAAGTAAGCAGGAAAATCTTTAACAGGGACACAGACAAACGGATCTAATCCTTACCCATGCTATAAAAAAAATACAAGGTGTAGGTTGGATCTAGTCTCTAAATGTAAAGCCTAAAATGGGGTTAGGTTCCAATGGATGTACAATCCACAGCTATGCTAAGCATATGTCAGGAAATGTTTGCAGAGAGGGATATGTAGTCAGCTATTGCCAACCGAATTCTTTGTAAATGCCAGTTGTCATGTAGATCCAAAGACTTCACTGCTTTTGAAGCCACTGACCTGGGACAAACATACATCAAGAGTTCTGCCTTCACCTTTTAAGCATGCTTCAATCAGATCAGTGACCCAAAGAGTATTAAAGTCATTGGATTAACACAGCAGCCGGGCATCTATCATCTTCAGAAGGAAATGACAGCCTGTATATACTGCATCTCATGGTATAGGTAAAGTCTGTGCTCCACCTAGTGGAAGGAAATGGCCGCGCTCCTCATTACCTTCTTGCGACCTTCAGCGTTGTACTTGTCAAGCAGAGCCTGGATGCGGCTGCCATAATCGGGGTGAACATCACTGAAATTCTTCACCTGGTATAAAGGGAAATTTAACAGGAGGTCAATGAATGAGGTAAAATCCCAGTTCCAGCCCAGTGACGTCTCTACAATCTTCATGAAACCATACATCATAAAAGAAAACCAGGTAGATGACCCCTTTAAACTGGCACCCAGGTGGACCATTTCATTCTCCAAATATGCTGATGAAAAGCGCTTATGTGATCTTAGCCTAAAAGAACCCACAGACCTATAAGCACTAGGGATGCACCAATACCGGATTTTCAGTATCTAGTACTAACATTTATCTTTCAGTACTCGTAGAGTACTCGATACCGGTACTTCCGAGTCATTACCCGCCACCCGGCTTCCTGATTGGCCGGGAAGCTGGCTCCTTGTTCCCTTGCGGTACTGCCGGTCAGAGGAAATCTCCCTCTGACCGGAAGTTCAGGTATCGGGGGGGGGTACGTATTGGTGTATTGGTGAGTGGCTGTTGTCCACCCCTGCCACCCTTTTAGATACAAGCTAGCTCCCTGATGTTCTCATGCCCCCCATAATCACACCCCAATATTTGTGAAATAAACTTTCCCCGGAAATACATTTTTGTGGTTGGATCTCCTTGTGGGATAGATGAATAGAAATTCTGGTCTTCCTGGAAAAAGGCTACATCGGCTTTCGGCTTCCCTGACTTGTTGGTATGATTGAAGGCCTGGGCCCTTAGTCACATGATCTGTGAGGGTTAACCAGTTTAATTCCAGAAATCACATGACTCAAGTGCCACGGCCTGCAAGGAAGTGACCCTGGAGCAGTCTCTAGTGTTTCGGTTCATCTATCTGCACCACGGTTATGCTTTCACAAACTTAAATGTATGTGTGCCCAACATATACAGAGCCTGGCCACAAAAAAAAAAGTCACATCACCACCTGGATTTAGTTAAGCAAATAAGGAAGAGCTATAGGGGTTGCTTCAGTTGGTCAGGTCTAGGTTCAGCAACATTATGTGCCCCAAAAAAAGAGGTCAGCTGCCTCCCTGAATATACTGAAGGATCAGGTTTTTCCATCAATGGATTTTTCTTCCCTGATGGCACATTGAACATATTCCAAGATGACAATGCCAGGATTCATCGGACTCAGATTGTGAAAGAATGGTTCAGAGAGCATGAGATATAATTGTCACACATGGATTAGCCACCACAGAGTCCAAACCTTAACCCCATTGAGAATCTTTGGGATGTGCTGGAGAAGACTTTACGCAGTGGTCCAACTCTGCCATCATTACTACAAGATCTTGGTGAGAATTTATTGCAACTCTGGATGAAAATAAATGTTGTGACATTGCATAAGCTTATTGAAATGATGTCATGGCAAATGGGTGCAGTAATCAAAGCTAAAGGCGGTCCAAAGAAATATTAGAATGTGTAACTTTTTTGGGGGCCATGCAGTGTACCTACAACATGTCTGTCTATGTATTTCTTCCATACTAAGAATGCCCACACATTAAAATGACACTGCCCCCCTCTCATCAGGCTCTGCTACTAGCTTTGACTTTTACTGCTCTTTATTTATCCATCACATGACTGTTGGCATAGATCATTAATTACCATTTGATCGCTGGTCTGCTTCAAGCTATTC
This sequence comes from Nanorana parkeri, assembly GCF_000935625.1. Lineage (NCBI taxonomy): Eukaryota > Metazoa > Chordata > Amphibia > Anura > Dicroglossidae > Nanorana > Nanorana parkeri. The sequence goes on from NW_017308002.1 coordinate 182,059, forward strand.
AAGTGGTGAGACTCGGGGGTTTAGAACATTTAGGATGAACAGTTTTCACAAGTGGAAAATATAAGTAATTTACAACTATGACCTACAGGTACCCTTTAATATAGTCCACTGCAGATGGTACTCACAGCTCTCTTTTGAATGAACAGCTGGGCATCCTTCATGTGGCCGGCGATGTTCTCACAGAGCCTCTTGCGCTCTTCTTCATTCAGCACCTTGGTGTAGAAGTCCCGGACCTGCAATGTGGACACATGGTGAGGCTAATGTTATAGACACCCAGTGCAACAGACCTTTCAGAAAATAACGTTTTTTTTTTTACTCCTGTACTAATATTTGTTGGTCTTCTGGCTGAGTTTGCCCATAAAAGGCCCATGCATGCTAGGCTTGTCTGAGCTGGTTGCTCAATCTACGTCAAGACTGCAGATCGAACAAATCCTATATCATGTCTATGGAGGGTTTAGAGAATTAAACAGTCAACTAAGCATTAGTAAGAATAAAAATGTTCACTATTAGGATGTTATAATAATAATAATAATAAAGCCTGATCTTCGAGGATAGCTGTGTGTGCTGTAGATCACTTGTATGCTCTACCACGCAAAATGCAATAAAAACCTGACCTGTGACTGACTGATGCAGGGTTGCACAAGCACAAAACAAAGCCTGCCGCTATTCTGGGGCATAACAGACCTTGTGGCTGTTTAAAAGCTACTGGAAAAGGCGCTCTGAAAGACGAGTCATTCTATGGTATCTCTGTATATACTTTGGATTTCATAAATAGGTCTTTGTAAGAACAAAAAGGAGGTCAGTAAACAGCGCAAGTTTTTAATTCTGGTCATTGTACAGGCTTGTGATCAGGAGGGCATGACGTGGGTTGAGTTTGGTTCTATTAAGAGGAAAGGAACTTCTAAAAACACACACACACACACACACACACACACACACACACAGGGCCTAATGTGACTATGGAATGTGAGAGCGTGATACTTTGATAAATAGAATACCAGTTCTCTTATTGGCAGAAGCCTCAGATACTTCAGCCAAGTATGAATTTTAGATTAGTCAGTTTAAAGGCCAACCCAAAACTGACATTTTTGGTATTAGATGCCAGCAGTCCTCTGTGGACCGTGGCGTGGCAATCTCTATATGCCATCTCCCAGGTTTGACAAGTATTTGGAATTTTATTTCAGATCCATTATTCAGAAAGAGACAGAAGTACACAGATATGTACTGTGGTGGAAGGAAGAGCCTGAGAGATATGAGACTCCAATCACTGATCCAGCCACAATTAAAATATCTTGTATGCATGGGCTGGGGCTGCCACCCTGTACCTGCCGATGCAAGCAGGGCACACGTGATGCCTCTGTAAAAAATACGTCAAGGCAACTGGACTTGCTGTATTTTTCTTGAAGACATTTCACTGTTCATCCGACCAGCTTTCTCAATTCAGAATGACATTGGGAATACATTTATTCCCAGAGAATGTTTGTACAAGTCACTCTGAATTGAGAAAGCTGGTTGGATGACCAGTGAACCATCTTCCAGAAAAATACAGTAAGTCCAGTTGCCTTGACTTATTGTTTACAGATATATCATGACCTGGATGAATGAGAACCTTCACAGACACACAAGTGATGCATTTATAACAGCCACCAAGGGCATTGGGTTGAATAGCCATTTCCTTCAAGCTATACTGCATTAATATGAATGAGGTGTTCTGCCTCTGCCTGCGATAACACAAACCTCCATCTTTCCAATGCCCCCCCTTCCCGCAGAGGCTCCTGGTGATCACCGGAACTTTGGTCAGTCAGTGGCATGTACTGCCGGCTCGCAGTGGCTTTTAATACCACTGGTCGTGAGACTATTATACAGGTGAAACTCGAATAATTAGAATATCGTGCAAAGTTCATTTATTTCACTAATGCAACTTAAAAAGGTGAAACTAATATATGAGATAGACTCATTACATGCAAAGCAAGATAATTCAAGCCGTGATTTGTCATAATTGTGATGATTATGGCTTACAGCTCATGAAAACCCCAAGAACCCCAAATCCACAACCTCAAAAAAGTAGATTATTACATGCAATCAATAAAACAAGGATTGTACATAGAACAATATCGGACCTCTGAAAAGTACAAGCATGCATATGTACTCAGTACTTGGTTTGGGCCCCTTTTGCAGAACTTACTGCAATTACTTTTGCACGATATTCTAATTATTAGAGTTTCACCTGTATAGGATGCCATTGCTGCCCTGTGCTTTTTGATAACCTTATAATGTGATTGTCATGCTTATGGATTGGCTACTATGCTTTCTGTCTCCCTGACAGAGATAAAGAATTCTAGCATGTTTGCTCCAGGACTGACGGAAACAACTGATTGATGCTGCGGGGTCCCTCTTCACCTCTTATCTGTGCTAGGTGGTCCTCATGAATGCAAAAAGTGGTGCCGATGTCATCACATTAACGCTGGTTTACGCATTAATGAGGATCATCCAGTCAAGGTCTATGATGCCCTGCATTCACATTATAACCATAATACTCATCCAGGCTCAATGATGCTGGCTGTCATTTAACCTGGAGGACTGAGGACACCTTGTGGTAAAGAAGTGGTGCAGCAGTATTGAAGCCCAATCTGCTTTTTATTTGATTTTCTAACTTTAAGGCCTTTTTAATCAATACAAATTGAATCTGGACTCGGACTTTAAGCTAGTCTGTACCGATGATCTACTAAAGCCTTCGCTATAAATTGAGGGCTGCTGCTTAACCTACAAAGTGCATGAAGCCATTTAGCATATAAGCCTTTTTTCTACATGAAAACAGAATCTGGAGGACTAATCCAACCAGCATGTCTGCTGTCCAGACATAGAACTCCACACGGAGCGGTCTCCTCTACTAGGGAGGATGATGGTTCGGCTATATAATAGGAGGTGGTTACCTGAGAGACGTTGTCATCATCGGAGCTGTTGTACCGGGCAACATCTGCCGACACCCGGAATTTGCTTTCCCTGGCACAAGGTTGGATCTCCGGGGCGGAGAAGCTGTTGGGGTAATAATTCGGAGCTCCCCCTGCATGGTGGGGAAAAAAACAAGTAAAGATGTTGGGAAACCTGGTGTGAGGATCTCATCTTCTAAATCAGAGAGATTGGAAAAACTGGTCCATCATTCAACTGAAAAACGACAACTCAAATAATTGAGTTGATAAATCCTTTCAAGTCGCAAAAAAAGTTATCCTCTAGAGATCCAATTAAGACAACATTAACCCCTCTATTAGCTGAATGTCAGTACTCACGATCTGCAACTGAAATCACAGAAATGCAAAAAACTATTTTGTCTTGCAATATAGAAGGTAGCAAGACACAGAGGTTACTTAAAGATCGGGACAGACAATGGTATTATAAAAAATTAGAAAAAGGTTTATTTATACATAAATTACAAGACACCGTCACTGCACAGCTTGCAAAAATGCTAAAAAACATGGATGACATTGTCTGCAGACCTCATTCAAATATACACACATAGGATGGACCCCACACATGGCTTCATAATATTAACTATTGACGGGATAGGTGGATAATGAGTATATTCATGTGGATTCACAAGATACCAAAAAAATGAAACAAAAAAGAGATTCTTAAAAGAAGAACTATGAGGTGAGTGCTTTTCACTCATCCTCATAGTTCTAGCCGACCTGTGACAATGAGACTGTCACAGGTCGGCTCAGTAGATCGGGAAGTGAGCGAACACATACCGGCGTTCGCTCACCTCTCGATCCTGTCACGGCTCTCTGCGTGACAGGGGAGGGACTGGATTCCACCCTCCCCGCTCCGATCCTCCAGCGCTGACTGGCGGAACAGATGGGGGAGGGGGCGGGTACAGCTGGCTCTGCCTCTAGATAGGCAGAGCCAGCTGTCACTCACGCAGCTGGGCGGATCCAGACATAATTGTCGGGATCCGCTTCAGCTGAGGCGTCTCAGTATACCGCGAGCTGTAGCTTGCGGTATACTGAGCTTAGGGTGACGGGAGGACGCTAGTTTGTGTCCTCCCGTAACCCTTAGGAGAACTATGGGGTTACGGGAGTTCTCCTTTAATGTTGCAATCACTGTAATCAGTTGTTACTAGCTTCACCACTCTATACAAGGAAATTCCTCTTTCTTGGTTATCAGGATGTACCGATATAGTGATTGCATGTAACCATAAATCATCAGATGATGGCTGAATAGATTGGCCAATTGTGAATTGATCCACACTTTAAAACAAACAAAATCGAGCTTTAATGTGACAATATGTGTGTTAGTTATATGCGTCAATAAAGGACGATCACTTGACCAATTTGTTTGGTGTTTGGTGACATTCTGCTTCCTCTATTGTAGGCCAGTGCAATTTTTTAAAGCCCCAGTCTGTTGCTCTCAAATATATGTCCACCCCCCACATGATTTAAAGGGGGGGGGGGGGAAAAA
>NW_017308002.1:186571-187601 GCF_000935625.1 Nanorana parkeri
GGGGAATAAAAAGGAAATACTTAACTTATTCCTTGCTCCCACAGGCTACATTCTCACCTTACAACTGATCCCCCCAGGCTGCTTCTGTTAGCTGTCCAGCAGGTTGCAGTCTTCTGAAGTCATCACATACAATGCAGAACCCCCCCCTCCCAGCCAGATGAGCATTTAGTCCATGCAATGCAAAGCAAAGCAAAGGTTAGTTGTAACTGCAGCCCAGAGTGGGGCTTCAATAAAAACTGTATGTGGTAATAATGTGTGTTTAAGGGCTCATTCAGGGGGGTGTACATTTCTTATGGACTTCATGTATATAAAGGCATGTGCACCCTTCCATTACCTTGGTTGTCACTGAAGCACATTGGGCCATCGCGTTGGTAGTTGGCTACTCTTGTTTTGTAAGGGCAGTTCACAGGTATCTGGAGGTAATTGGCCCCCAAGCGGTGTCTGTGTGTATCCGGGTAGGAGAAGAGACGACCCTGTAACCAGTCACATGAACAATATTAAAGCTGAACTCTAACCAGCTCACCCCATGGTCACAATGCATCCCTACTGGGCACTCCACCCCATCCCATCACAATGCAGCCCTCCCAGACTACTCGTTTCCATTTATATTACATGTTACTTTAACATTGTCTGAAAAAAACCTGACAAGTCTTTAGTCTTTGCTTCTTTTTAGAAGCATGTACAGGTTTGGAGCCACTAGATGGCACACTTGACTTGACTCTCCGCATGACAAACTGGACACGTGCCAGCTTTGCTGAGCCCATACGGGAAATACTGAAATCACTGAGAAGCTTTACTGTGAGTACACCATTACGGTCCACACATTTTAAATGAGAAGGGAGCAGTCAGGAGGCACAACTACTGTGCAACACAACTACACAATACTCTAGATGCATATAGCAATAAACCCAATGAAAAAAAGTAAATGCACCTTATGTCTATAAAGCAACGAAAAAGCATTTTAAGAGGAACTAAACCTGCTTTAACCAAGAATCACCAGGAGACAGGCAGTCTCTTTTGCCAAACCCCC
>NW_017308002.1:187788-273961 GCF_000935625.1 Nanorana parkeri
TGCCCCTACCCCCCCCCCCCCCCCCCCCCCCCCCGCGGCAAAAAAACAAAACACACCTTCTCTGGCTCCTGGTGACTTTTTGTTTGTGTACACTGCACAGTAAAGCACCTTGCATTGTACAGCCCAACTCTATTCTCGGCATGCTTGCAGTATAGCTGGGTGCCGAAGACATAGCAACTCCTGAGCAGAAGTCACGTCATCAGTGGCAGCCCAATAGCCGCAAAAGGATGCCCACAGGAGCCAGAAGAATTGGCGGTGGGAGATGCAGTGGTGACATCCTGGATCCGTCATTCCTGATTGACAGCACAGAAGGAGGCAGATGTGTGCCACAATCTGCAAGTATCCTGTGCATACTACTATATCAAATACTGCTAATATTATAGCAGAAGCTCACCTCCACCAATGAGTTTGCTTCCGCTTTAAAGTCTATCTAAAGGCAAACCTTTTTCTCTTTAGCCGTCAGTCTCATTTGTGAGATTTCAATTCATATCCCAAGACAACAGAAAGTCAAAACCATTTCCACTTCATGATAACTCTGCCTTTAGCAGCCCTGGACCTGCTCCAATCAAGTGACTACTGACCTGCAGCATTTTATCCGGGCTGGGCTCGATTCCAGGTGGCATGTTGCTTGGATCGAAGGCCATTTGTTCCACTTCTACAAAGTAGTTGGTCGGGTTGCGGTTCAGGACCAGCTTTCCCACGGGGATGAGAGGGTAGTCCTTGTGAGGCCAGATCTGGGACCAGAAGTAAAGCAGTATTAGACTTGCTAATAGATTTTAGCTTTTTAAACCAAATTCACCCAAAACTAAAGATCAATGGCAAGAATATAACATTTTATAAGTGATAACACCAGAGATTGTTGATCCAGGGAATATCCGATTGCCTTACAGGATAAGGAAGGAAAATTTTGGAGCAAATTTGACTGTGCATCATTACGGGTTTTTTTGCATTCCTTTGGATCAACTGTGGGCACAAGGTCTGTCTATGAAGGATTTTCTATTTATTCATTTTTCCCCCCTCTATTGGTTGAGATTGATGGATTTGTGTCTTTTTTAATAGTTACATAGTTTCTAACTATCTTTATGGACTGCAGAACACCTCACTCCTATGCTATGGAGAAGAGGAGAGAAGGAGGTTCTGCGGTCCTAAACCACTTGGTCTTTAATGGTGACAATGCTGTTTCTCCATGTACTGAAAATTGTCATCCTAGGACAGAAACTGTGTTACTGACAGAAATCTGAAATATTCTTTCTTTGGTGGAGTTGGATCCTTGCAGCCTATCGTTCTATGGGTTTCACTCACCTTAGTTAAGTCAAAGGGATTGAATGGAAATCTCTCTGCTTGCTCAAAGGTCATGACCTGGATGTAGAAGGTCCAAGAAGGATAGTTCCCATTGGCGATAGCATCATACAGGTCGTTGATTCCGTAATCAGGATCTTCAGCAGCCAAGCGACCTGCCTCCTCCACTGTCAGATTTCTGATGCCCTGATCGGTCTGCAATTACACACAAGACCCAGTTATACGCAACGGCATGCAATATTCCCTCGATGAGCCTTAACCAAGACAATGTGAATCAAGGACGATAAAAGGTTTTCTTTCCTGGAACAAGCTATAAGCCATTTTAAATTCTCACATTATCAGTGGCCGCTATTCAGTGGCTCCTTCTCTGGGCCGGCCCACCGATGATGTCTGTGCCAGATCTTCTCTAGCACAGCTTGTGACTGTTTAGCCGTTGCAAAGCAATATCATCTGTGCAGAAAATGACCAAATTACATTTTTTACAGAGATCTCCAAAGATCTCATTCTTCATCTCCGAGAACTACTTGGAAGGCATTGGTGACGTGGCCTTCCTAGGAGGAAGCTAGGAAGCGCTGTTTACCTCACCAGAGCCCGGGAAAACGTGAAGAGACGGTAATGTAAGTGCATAAAAAACAAAAAGGGGTTAACTGTTTATTAAAGAATGTAAAAACAGTAGATGCAAATTTGCCTTTATACTACAAAGGGTTGAAAGGTAGACTTAAAACATTTGTAAATGAGACCCTGAGTTCAGAACAATGTATCAGAGGCACAGCTGGTACGAGCGGCCCTTACCTTGTAGTGGAACTTGCAGTATACAGGTTCATCTTTGGCGTTGACCAGTTTGAATGTGTGGGAGCCATAGCCGTTCATGTGTCTGTGGCCATCTGGGATACCACGGTCCGAGAACAGGAAGGAGACCTGCAGCATCAGAGAGTGAAGAAGAACCATAGGTTAGTCCCAAATCTTCTAGTTTATAGAGAAACAAAATTGGGAAAATTCTCTTTTTTTTTTACACCGTTTTAAACACATTTTATATCTTTTCTTTAAGTCGACCAGGTCCAACCTATTGCGTGTATGCATTTATGTAGGATGGGGAACCCTTAGTCAATTTTCTTTTTTTATCTGTGTACTCACTATAAGGATTCACCACTTGATTTGAGTTACCAATGGCACCATGAAAGAATATGAAGAGAAATCTAACAGGGCTATTCACAAAAGGGTGAAGAGTTTGGAGAAGGCAGGAGAAGGGAACAATCTAGGCCAACATAGCTGAACCAGAGAGTGAGTTGAAAAAGGAAAAGGTTTCCAGTTCATCTATGTTGTCCTAGATCAGTGGTTCTCAACCTGGGGGTCGGGACCCCTTCGGGGGTCGAATGACGATTTGCCAGGGGTCGCCTAGCGGCTTCCGGCCACCCAGGAGAGAATTGCTTTCTCTGCTCATTTTTTTTTCAGTCAGAAAAGAAAAAAAACTCTCATCGAGCAGACTAAACCTTTCCAGGAGAAAGTTATTTTTTTTTTTTTCCGACAGGGTTAAAAGTAACCCTGCCGCTCCGTGTGCACAGTGAGAGGGGATAGCAGTCTTCCCCTCTCACCTGTCACAGAAGTTCCAGCACAGTGCTGTGCTAGGACTCCTGTATTGGAGGTGACAGGGTCAATAAAGAGAACCTGTCACCTCCAATTGCTATTACAGAGGGGCTTGTTACCTCTGTGTGACAGCAATGAAGTTAAGTGGAAAAAAAAAGATACAAAATTATTAAAGAAATAAAAAAAATAAAAAACAAATTCTTAAAAAATAAACAATAAGGTGAGAGTCCTCCTCAGCCCTCTCCTAGCGCAGCAGTGTCAGTTGTCCCGCCACGCCGCCAGATGTCGCAGCAGCAGCCGCGTCATCCCTAAATTTTACCGTTGGGGGTCACCACAACTTGGCAAATGTTACCAAGGGGTCCCGGCCCTAGAAAGGTTGAGAACCACTGTCCTAGATTGTTCACTTCTCCTGCCTTCTCCAAACTCTTCGCCCTTTTGTGAATAACCCTGTAAAAATGTTGAGCTGTCACCGGGGCAAGAGATGAGGGAACACCCTTCATGGAGGACAAAAAATCCTGTGACAGATCATTTTTAATGCAATGTGCAAATCAGATTCACTTTACCGGGATAAACATCCCTGCATTTACCTTCTGCCTGCACGTTGAAGGATCTCTGTAGAACCTTAATGGTTGGGGCACAGTAGATTTCCACATTAGAAAATGTACCAGACACAGCTCAGACTCATTAACAGGTATTGGAATTGCACACCTAAACGTCATGCTGATGGTGCACTTGGAGGAGATCCAGCTAGTGTATTATAAATAGTAGGGATGCACCGATACCGATACAAGCATCGGTATCGGCCGCGATACCGAGTATTTGATCCACCTATGTTTTCTATTATGCTGAAGACTGACCACTCTTAAGCTGGCCATACGCCTTACAATCATCTGCAGATTTTCTGTGGTCAGATGGAAAAGGTGCAACAGATTCCTCCATCTATGCTACACTGTGTGGATGGAGTCATCTCCACCTGGGCCAATCTGTTGCACTTTTTCCATCTGACCACAGAAAATCTGCAGATAATTGTAAGGTGTATGGGCACCTTTACAGAGACTTAAATGTGCTCTGCCTGGGGCGCCATCACTGGCTCTGCACACAGGTCCTGGCAACCAGATCATGTCACTTGGCTTATCCTTAGGCAGCTATGTGCACCGTGCTTAGACCCGCTGCAGGTCAGAATGTCTGTATTAAAGCAGAACACCGGGTATATTACATGTAATCAATACAGTATTTTACCTGGTGGAGAGACTCCGGACGCAGGGCCCAGAAATCCCAGACCATATCCGGATCCTTCATGTGGGTCTGGGGGTTCCTCTTCTGAGAGTGGATGAAGGACGGGAACTGGAAATACAGACACACGTTAACAAAAAACATTTCACCACATACCATCTTTAACTTAGAAATACCTATTAAGTAATTTTAGGTATACCTTTTGCAGATGCAAGAACTAAAAATTGGAAAAAAAATCCCCTAAATGGATGGTTTAGTTCGCTCCTGACCACACGGTCAGATCATGTGACCCCCGGGTCATGGCTCACATTTGTCACACTTTTGAGGCTATGAAAGGACAGTCCTTTTTGCCCCAAGTACCTTTGTTTCTATTTTCATAGTTGTACTTGCAAGTAAACCTGTGCCCAGACTATGGACAATTAAGTATTATATATTCTATATTGGGTAGGTGACCTCTGCACTCCAGCCTGTTTTGCAATGCCTCATGGGACTTACAGTTTCACCACAGCTGGAGTGCCGAGGTTAACTAACCCTGTTCTGTATTATATTAAAGAAGCAGTACCCTGAAAGATTTACTGTCTCTCTTAAAATTGCTCCCAAGTACTCCCTGATATGCCAGTGTGCCTACAGTCTCATAGCTGTATATCTGCAGTGTGAGATCATTAAAAGGCACTGCTGCCTCTGATTGCTAGTCGTCTCAGGAGACTTGGTGATGCTCACTGTTCTCCTTGCTGGAAACCAAGCCCTGCCTCTACCAAGATGGCCTCCTCCGCATACAGTGCAGAACAAGGTATGGGAAGTCAGTAATGGGTACAAATTAAGCTTCAGGGTGACCACAGGCAAGAGTGGTGACTAGTCTTTTGTCCTCTTTCTAGATTTGTTCCCAGCACAGCTTCCAGAGTTCAGTTCCTCATTTAACACAACCAGTAACCATTCAGGAGTAGGTCTTGTAATGCCTTACTCCGTTAAAAGTAACGCCCCATTGGAAGACGCATGATGGAACACTTATTACGGTCATTGTGTTGTGTTAATAAAAGGCAGACTTATTCGAGGAGAACAACAGAGGAGACTTTATTCCCCCGGAGTGAAAAAAAACAAAACAGGAACTTTTTGTTAAACTTGCATCTGGCAGAAGAGAAAAAAACATCCTCCAAAAAATTTGATCCTTAGATTGCGCAAGCCAAATTAAATGATTGCCACGTGCAGAAAATGTGGGAGGGGGCAATACTTGGTTAAATAACACCATGTCATGTGAAGAGTTCGCACAAACAAGTTCTGTGGACAGAAGGACAAGAACCTCTGCCCTTCATATCTGCCATCACCTCCCTACTGCACAAATCTCAATGTAACCTCTTCCCTGCTGGAGCACGTCCTTGGTGCTACCACATGCTGGGGCCAAATTCTGAGTGCCAATAATTCGACTTTGGCCTTGTTTACACTGGCAATGCCATACGTGCAATTATAGAACATTTTCTCAACACATAAATGCATGTAATGATTTTAAATGGAATAATGCACATTGTGTGTCTACTTGCATTGAGTTTAATTGCATTTAGAAAATAAAAATATAAATCTATGTGTCCAGGGGGCAGGCTAGATACTCAGAACACGACTAAATGCAAGTACGCGCATGGAAACAAACAAAACAAACAATATACTTTCCAGGTCAAGCACAGGAAACCCCGTGTCACCGAGCCCTTTTACTGCCTGCAAAGAGCAAGATCGCTGGGGCCATTGCCTCTACACAATAGAACTGGTTGTGCTCTGCTAACCATGACATGCTCACTTTATGTCCAAGTTAAAATTAAAATGGCCAAGTTAATTAAAAACAGATTGCTTGGCACATACAAAAAAAAAAAAAAGTTTATCCAAAGGATATACTTTAAAATTAGTTTTGTAGAACCCTGTACTGGTGTCTAGGGGTGCACCAATACTAGTATAAGTACCGATTCCGAGTACTCGTACTTGCCCAAATGCTCTGATACATACCTCCGATACCGGACCTTCTGGTCAGAGGGAGGTCTCTCTCTGACCGCAAGTTCCAAAGGAGCATGGAGCCTGCTTCCTTTCCAATCAGGAAGCCGAGCGGTGGGTTATGACCAGTCTCCCAGCTTCCTGAATGGCTAGGAAGCTGGCTTCACTTGTTGCTAGGCAGCCTGGCTTCCTAACCAATCAAAAAGCTGGGTGTTACATAATGACGCTAAATGAGAACTTATATATGCATAATAATGCCCCCAATGCCTATCCCGATACTGGAACTTCTAGTATCAGGAAGCCGGGCAGCAAGTCATTACACTCCGCCAAGCTTGGCCCGGGAAGCTGCCCCCTCCCTTCCCTGGCCCAGGAAGCTGGGGGGCAGATAATGATTTGCCCCCTAGCTTGCTGATTGGCTGGGAAGCCGGCTCCATGCTCCCACGTCACTTAATGATGAGGGAGCATGGAGCTGGCTTCCCGGCTAATCAGGAGGTCGGGCGGCGAGTAATGACTTGCTGCCTGGCTTCTTGATTAATGAGGAAGCTGGCCAATCAGGAAACCAGGCGGCGAGTCATTACCCGCCCCCCGGCTTCCTGACTGGCCAGAAAGCCGGCTCCATGCTTCCTCGTCACCTGGTGCCTAGGAAACATGTAGTCGGCTTCCCAGCTAATCAGGAAGCTGGGCGGTGAGTCATTACACGCCGCCCAGCTTCCTAAATGGGAATTCCGGTATCAGCTATTACTGAAAAAAATATATTGTTACTCAATGCCGAAAAAACCCGGTATCGGTGCATCCCTACTGGTGTCAATGGTCAACGAAGGCGAAATATAAAAAGTCACCTTTTAATCCTGTTATGCATGGAGTAATAATGAACCTTGAACGTAGCTAGTATAATTACCAGAATCTGTTCATATTAGCGTCCAAAATTCACCTACACTGCAGAAAATCAGACAGATTGGGAGGGCCAGCAATGAGCCAGACAGGATTTAATGCATTGGCCATGAACTTGGAGCTTGGTAGCCAAAAGAGCAGAGGCATGACCTTAGGAGCCTGCTGATTGTCCTTCATTGTACAATAAGCAGTTAGGAGTGGAGAGGTACCCTAGTGAGCAAAACTTTGGCAGCCATTTTATCCCACAGACATTTATCAGGTGGCCAGGTAGCAGTGTCATGATTTGGGTGTTGAACTAAACACATAGGGAATGCTTGTTTTAAGTAATTGTGAAAACTGGACATTTAGACCCCATTCACACCTAGCGACATACCTTTTGCAGCGGATCCGCACGGCCGGGATAGCGCGACTTTCGGGGCGACGTTCCAACGACGATCCAGCGACCTTCCCCGTCGGGCTCCATAGAAAAAAAGCAAAATCGCGCAAAATCCGCCGAAAAAAGGGTCCGGTAGAAGCGACTTGCGACCGCGACGAGCGACATGGAGTTAAGACAGCTCCATTGAATAACATTGGCCGGCCGGCGATATCGCGCAAAAATGCGCGATATCGCGGCGGAAATCGCGCGACAATTCGCTATATGTGAACGGGGCCTAAAGCAGTAAGGAACATCAGGAAGCTTATCAGAACAGGTAGTACGAGACTGGCCAACATTTGATAATGACAACTCACCAACATGGCATCACGGATGAAGAAAATGGGGGTGTTATTACCAGTCAGATCCCAGTTGCCGTCCTCGGTGTAAAACTTCACGGCGAAGCCTCGCGGATCGCGCACAGTGTCAGAAGAGCCCGACTCTCCAGCTACAGAGAGGAGAACAGAGAGGTCACATCTACTGCAGACCGAGCACACCTTACAGACCAGAGATGGAGAACAGTCTTACCAACGGTGGAGCATCGCACCCCGATCGGAGTTCTCTTCCCAATGTACTCAAACACTTTAGCCTTGGAGTATCTTGTGATGTCATGGGTCACCTCGAAATAGCCAAAGGCCCCTGAAAATGGTGATATATTCAATGGGTCACTGTAAATAGTGCAAATTCACTTCTCTTGAATAAATGGCAATAATATATATATATATATATATAAGGTACAGTATATTCATTGCTGGGATGTGAAGGGACATGAGCAGAGAACAATGTAAATCTCTAGCTGGCCGATTCTCTGCTGACTTTGGGTCAACAGGCATACAGATAAGGACTTGCTGACTTTTGTGAGACCTTCCCTACTTGTTCAAGGACTTGGTCAGCTGGACAGCCAATTAACCGTTTCAGAAGTCATGAACAGCGACCTTCACATTTATCAAAACAGGTCTACTTTAAATTACTTCAAAAACAGACAGCTTCAAGAAGATACACCAATGAGAGGTTAAGCCCGTGACACACTGCATGCGGAGTCATGCAGAGCGAAGCAAAGCTGTCAGGCACGGAGCTTCGCATGCAGTGTGTGAGCGGAGTGCAGCCAGATTAATTGGCTGCATTTTCAGCCAATTGGCTCACGCGTAACAACCGGAAGGAGTTCGCATCGTGATGCGCGGGTTTATACGTGCAAGCCGATTGGCTGAAGATTACATTTTTCCTCACGGCACACTCAGCTATGCAAGCTCTCGCAAGCTGATGTGCCGGGGAGAAAATTACATGACACACTGCATGCGAAGGCAGCGCGCCACTGCTCCGAGCTGCTTTGCGTGCAGTGAGTCACAGCCTTTACACCGATTAACCTTCGGTTTCACGATTGTGGGAGAAAAATTGAGCACCCAAAAGGTCACCCACACAAAGTCCATGCAGATATAGTACCTGAAATGAGGACTCCCAATTTTACAAGGCCAAAGTACTAACTGCTCAGGAGACATTTACTACAACAGGTTCCTGTGATATCCAAATGGTCAATCAAAAAGCCATGTGATGCAGATTTATAACCTAGTGAGCAGACAAGTGACCTTCTTAAGCTGGCCATACACCTATAGATTTCCTGCAGATTTTCTATGATCAGATGGAAAAAGTGCAACAGATTCCTCCACCTACGCTAAACTGTGTGGGTGGAGGAATCTCCCGCTGGGCCAAGCTTCAGTATCTTGCTAGTCGGCCGCGCTGGCTCTCAAAATACCTGAACAATGCCTGCATCCAATCAGATTGTTCAGGTATTTTGAGAGCCAGCGTGGCCGACTAGCGAGATACTGAAGCTTGGCCCAGCGGGAGATTCCTCCATCCACAGTGTAGCGTAGATGGAGGAATCTGTTGCACTTTTTCCATCTGACCATAGAAAATCTGCAGATAATCTATAGGTGTATGGCCAGCTTTAGTTATGCAGTTTGTAGAGACTGGTCTAATTGGCCGGTGTCCTAATTTATTCTGTCTTGTCCCATTGTCCTCTACTTCTCACTTTGACAATCAGCCCTATATAATGACAGGTTGAAAAGCCCCTACATGCCACAGGTCTAGGAGAAATGCTGTGCACAACTGTTAAGAATATTACATGTGATGTATTGTGATATCCCTACAACCACCAATTCGTTTCACAAATATCAGGGCAGGTCTCAAACCGATTGGTGACTTTGGGGTACTTCAGAACATAATGATAAATGCAGGGAGAGGGATAGATTGCAGGAGGAACTTTGGTACCAAATTAATTAGGACTGCCTTTACAAGCACACCTTTACATCAGCAGCCCCAACATTTTTTTTCGAGGAGGAGGCCTTTGTTGAAGATAAATGACATAGACCTACCTGCTCCTTTAGCATGTACCACCCTTTCAGGGATCCTCTCCCGGTCAAAGTGTGCCATCTCGTCTGTGAACACCACATCCTGCACCAGTAGGGGCCCTCGAGGTCCAACAGTCAGAAGGTTTAATTTATCGGCTATAGGATTACCGCCACCAGTTGTCAGGACGTCGGGTTTCTAGGAGAAAATCAGAAGAGTCTTATTAGAACAACAGAGGCTGCAGTTGTCTCCACATTGCAAGAGGTTCCTCTGGAGTCTATGTAAACCTGTCACTATACTATGAACGGGCAAAGTGATGATGCCCATTAATAGTCTTTCCCCCACTTCTACTGATAATCACTTTCACTGTGCTACATTGATGCTCCACTTGCCTGCCAGAGCCCGTGGAGATACCTAGTACTTCTGGGTATGGAGGAACATTTATCTTCCTACTACAATGAGGTGCTGGGCACTTGAGCCAATTGCAGGCCCAACACCGTTTTGTTGGGTAGGGGTGAAAGACATCAGCCCTGTGTAAATTCTAACATGTATTTTATAAAGAGGTTTCACCTCAGGGCCTTGGTAGGTATACAGGGAGCATGGTGAAGGCACGTGTGAGTGAGGAGAACCTGTGACATGTTCTTTACAATGCTGAAATATTATTCACAATAGAGGGGCTGTTCAGTGATTTACAGCTCTTGGCTCTTCACCCATTAGACAAAGATTAAGGCTGTGTAAAGCCTGAGCCCTTACTAGGGATCACCTTTGCTAACACAGGCTGGCTGTTTGCGCACCTGCTGCCATAAACAATTTAGAATTGAACGGGTATGCATGGCAGCACCTACTGACTGATAAGAGCCAACTCCAAAGACGGCCATTCTTCTCAGTAACCACAGCCGGTATATGTGCGGGCATTGCACGGAATAGTAGCAGCAACCAAAGGACATTACCAATTTTGGGACCCTGGGGGTAGCAGCCACGAGATCTAAATTAGTCTCGATATGTGTTCTGTATATACTTTTAAATATGTTGAAAACAAGGAAAAAGGGTTTTGGAGCAGCTGTACCTGCCCCATTTGAAGCACATAATAATGTAACATGCAGGAGTCGGCAAGTCCAAAATTGCAGCCAACCAATACTTCTGGCTAACACACGAAGGTCACATGATTCTACTGACTGGAATAGAGGATGCAATGGTAGGATAGACCAGTGGTTGTCAACCTTTGTGGTATAGGGGGCCTCAAATGTGGACCTTGACATTACCAAAGGTCCACACATATTATTCATTATACAGTATTTACAGTAATACTAGGAAAGACTGCAGGTATCATAAAAGAAATGATGGTCAGAGACTGGAGACATCTAGGAGATTTGGTTGGAGACTGAAGACCTGTTGCAGAAGACAGTGAGAGACTTGAGGTTAGCCGAGATCATTGCCATCATTCCTACTAAAGACTACAGGGGATGAGGGCCGCACAAGCACCAAAGCGCCTCGTGTGATCCTCAGTCTGCAGGTTGGGCAACAGTGGTCAGACACTAGCTATGACTTTCTATTGGCTACTTAACTCCAGAGAATTTTCCAGCATGGTTCTGCAGAAAACACATTTCATAACCCCCAGCAAGTTCACATCACGATTGCATTTTTTTTTTTTGGAAAAGATTAAGTTTGGACAACATTCAAAGTCAAAACTTTGCCAACGTGACCAGACGTTTCACAAATCAGCGATAACGCATGCCCTTGGCAAATCGCAGGGTTTTCCCGGCGCCAAATCAAACTGCTGACCACAGACTATGGAACGAAATGGAATGGAATCAAGGTCTGATCACTCCCAAAACAAATGTGTGCAATGATTGACAAATCAAGAGCAGACAACCAGCAGACATCCCAGGCAATCTTTGATCCTTTGACCCGTACCAAGGTTGAAGTTAGAAGTTCAAAAGAAGAGTTTCAAAAGTGACTAGGTGGAAAGTGCAGCACTCTCTCTTATGAGACTGTAGGTGACATCTTTCAAGTAAACAGATTGCTTGATCTGGATTCATTACTAAAAAAAAAAAAGAAGGTTTGAGAGTCTAGTACTACTTTAATTATGTATTTAGCGGCTTCCCCTTTAAGGATATCTTATTTATGCAGTTTAGCTGAAATCTGGCACATAAACCAGAAACTCTTATTAGGACGCGCGGGACTAATCTGTTCAGGATTTGTAGCAGTTGAGGTTTCCTAAATTATATATATGATATGTACTTGTAGATGGTTCACACGCATCTCATATTAGAATCAACATTTCATAGGAGGTGTCTACACTCCCTTCATCCTATTACTCCATATAATCCGAGATATCTTCTTACTAGATTAGTAAGTGGCAAGATTCCGCAGAAGGCAGCTGAATGTAAATACAGCAGGTAGCGGGCTAGTGCAATAGCCAGCCTGCTATTGGCCATATCAAACTGCAATAGGCAATAGCAGGCTGGCTATTGCACCCGCCCACTGCTCGCTGTGCCCGCCTCCCAGCATGGAGGAGAGAGCTGGGGGATCCAATCGACTAATCAATAATGAGAATAGTTGTCAGCTATTCTCATTACCGATTAGTTGGTTGAAGCCCTATGCAAGACCCCGCATAGCCCTGGTCTGACCCCGCACAGCCCACAGAGTATGTAGCTTCATATTATCATGCATTGCTGTACAATGTGTTGCTGGGATTTGTAGTCCTCTATAGCTGATGATATTTTGCATTGCTATAAGCTGTGCAAAGCAACCAATCAGCTTCTCTTTTTCATCAAACTGAATATAGAAGCTGATTGGTTGCCGTGCACAGCTGCTCCTGATTTTTAATTTTCCGGTTTTGATAAATACCCCTCAATGAGTACACCAGGTGCCGCCATCTTCCTTTTGACATCAAGGGGCAGGCTGTCTTTCTAGTTCCTGCCGGACAGCACACCAGGACTGGCTTCTGTGATAATAATTGGTGCATGGAGTGCTCCTGCATGCTATCTCCTCCCCATTTCACAACATAAATGTTTGGCTGCTGTTGCATACATATAAAAGCAGTAACTCATATCAACCAATCAGAATTCACTCTGCTGGAGGCAGAAAAGTGCAAGAAGGGTTCTGATTGGTAGCTACAGAGAACTGCCCTAAAAAGGAATAGTTTCCTTAATAGGGTCGATCGTAGCAGAATTCTATGGAAACACAGAGGGACTTTGCGAATTACCACAATGCATGTTACATAAATGTGCAGCGGTGTGGACCTTCTATCGCCTGATGCCTGGGACATGCAGTTCCGCTTCAGGCAAGCAGGGCTAAATGTAGAGCAGGGGAGTCAACGCTCGTTTTGTACAAGTGATCTGGGCGGCTGTTCAGCTGCTCAGATCACTTGTATAGCATCCTATTTGTCCGTTATCCCCCTCTCCTCTTCTGGGGGACCCGGGACCACGGCAATGATTTCAGGATGGAGAGCAGGGAGCAGACTGGAGAACGTGCATTCTCCGATCTGCTTTGTGATCAGCGAGACAGCAGCGCTGTACTCACAGCTTTCCTGCCTCAGCTGTCACAGGAGATCGAGCACAATGCTGTGCTTCAACTCCTGTATTGGAGGGCAGGCTCCATAAAGGGAACCTGTCACTTCGTAATGCTATTACATTAGGGGATTGTTAGAAATAAAGTTAAGTGAAAACAAAGTGATAAATAAAATTAAAAAGCCAAATTGAAACCAATCCAGTTGCCCCTGCCATCTGCATGGACATTGTGTGTGCTGCCCCATTCCACTTTATGCCATATTGTGGTAGCCGGGCAGCGGCATTCTCTAACACGTTCAATGTGCATTAAAGGGCAAGTTCACTTTCACAAATAATTTGGGAAAATGGAATTACCCGCTCAAATCTGGCCACCCCCCTATGCTTATCTTCTGGCGTACGGTCCTTCCACTCCGCCGCTACGGTTGTACTATCTGTACCCCATACTGCCGTCCAGCACAGCCCTGTGCTATGAATTTGAATTTTGCTCACAAATTGCGAGAACTCGTCAGCTAGTGCGGTCAGGTGACTGCGCTGACCAATGAGAAGCACTTCTTAACACGGTTGAATACGGTTTTGATTAAAATTATTTTTTGTATCATGACCTTGAAGAAGTTTATTTGAAAATGTCCACACCCCGATGTGATGATGTTTCATGTTATATTCTAATTATAGGTGAAACATAAAACATGGTCTGAAAGATGGACTAAGCCTTTAACACAACGCACATTAACGTGTCAGTCATCAGGAGGCAGGCAGCAACCTATATAAACCTTCTATACATCCACTGAAGATGAGGAGAAGCGTGTGAGTCAATACATTACAAGTCATCTGAAGATCAACAACCTCTTTGCGGTTACAAAGAGCAGATTATGGAACGGTATCTGAAAAACAAGGTGACGAAGCATCATGCGGGGCCATAGTCCAGGGGACACGGACCCAGGAGAAATGTGCACTTGTGATGAGAGTCGTGTCCAGTCTAAACCCTCATGTAATCCCCATGGCCTGGACCTGAGTCTAAGGCTCACCCCATACATACACATCTTACATACCGACTGACCAATAATACAGCCCAAATTGTATATATAGATGCAGAAGAATCACTGCAATTCCACTGCAGCCCGGGGTGGTGGAGGAGATAAACCCACAATAAAAGATCGAGCGTGCAAAGTTCAGACAACTCCGTACAGATAACATACATGATATGTAGATCAGAAAGATTAGTGACAGGCAGCGAGTTACCTCTTCTCTAGTTTAGCTCCTCCGGGGTCAGTGTACACGAGAGGCACAATGTCAACAAAAAGGAGAAAAAAAGAAGGGAGGAAAATAAAAGAAGAAGGGAGGAAAATAAAAGAAGAAGGGAGGAAAATAAAAGAAGAAGGGAGGAAAATAAAAGAAGAAGGGAGGAAAATAAAAGAAGAAGGGGAAGAAGAGAAGAAGAAGGGGAAGAAGAGAAGAAGAAGGGGAAGAAGAGAAGAAGAAGGGGAAGAAGAGAAGAACGGCAAGAGAGAAGAAGGGCAAGAGAGAAGAAGGGCAAGAGAGAAGAAGGGCAAGAGAGAAGAAGGGGAAGATCGGCACGAATCCGATTTCATTTCGGTTTCCATTTTTAATTCAAAATTATGATAATTTCACACTAAATGTCATTTTGTGAAAAATTTAATTAAATAAATAAGAACTTGATTACATCCCTACCAAAAGTGTGCGATGTTTTACTTCATTCCACTCAGAGTAATAACCCCGAGGACCTGCCAATACATAATTTACTACGTCAATGTCTGATTTTGTATAGTCACGTCTCTGGTCATTCTGCAGCACCAAATTCCCCGAGTTGGTGGTCTTCAGAAGCCTCATTTAAATACAGGCGACCCCAAGATTTTAGGAAACACCCGACCTCCCCTCCCCCCCCAGGCTTACAATTTGCCCACAAACCAATTCATATTCATAGAAGACTAAGAAACCAGCCGCCCCTCTGGCACCTCAATGCTACAGAAAGTTGGCATACTGACATAAAGTGTAACCATTTTTCCCCCAGAGTGGATTAGGAGTTACGATCTCTGTCAGGTTTTTATTGCCATTTGAATTTTCATTGTGATGTTCAACCATTTACTGGTGGGTTGATGATATTGCTACCGGGACAGGAACAGAAACTCACACAGCCATAAAAAAAATAAAAAATAAAAAATAAAAAACCACACACAACAACAACACCAACACCCCCACAGAGAGCAGTAAAATAATCATAAGAGCTTCTAACCCCTCCTGGATCTACAGAACAGTGACACACCAGCACCCAAGTTGTCTCAGTTGGCCAAGGTTGAAAGATCAGGGGCTCACCGGCACCAACGTCTTCTAAAACCTTGGCACAAGGGCATTAAAGTCTTGCAGAGCAATGGCACATCAGCACCAAAGTCTGGCAGGACAGGGGCACAAGGGCATTAAAGTCTTGCAGAGCAATGGCATATCAGCACCCAATGGCATATCAGCACCAAAGTCTGGCAGGACAGGGGCACATCTGCACCAAAGTCTGGCAGGACAGGGGCACATCGGCACCAAAGTCTGGCAGGACAGAGCCACATCTGCAAAGTCTGGCAGGACAGGGGCACGTCGGCACCAAAGTCTGGCAGGAGAGGGGCACATCGGCACCAAAGTCTGGCAGGACAGGGGCACATTGGCACCAAAGTCTGGCAGGACAGGGGCACATTGGCACCAAAGTCTGGCAGGACAGGGGCACATCGGCACCAAAGTCTGGCAGGACAGGGGCACATTGGCACCAAAGTCTGGCAGGACAGGGGCACATCGGCACCAAAGTCTGGCAGGACAGGGGCACATCGGCACCAAAGTCTGGCAGGACAGGGGCACATCGGCACCAAAGTCTGGCAGGACAGGGGCACATCGGCACCAAAGTCTGGCAGGACAGGGGCACATCGGCACCAAAGTCTGGCAGGACAGGGGCACATCGGCACCAAAGTCTGGCAGGACAGGGGCACATTGGCACCAAAGTCTGGCAGGACAGGGGCACATTGGCACCAAAGTCTGGCAGGACAGGGGCACATTGGCACCAAAGTCTGGCAGGACAGGGGCACATCGGCACCAAAGTCTGGCAGGACAGGGGCACATCTGCACCAAAGTCTGGCAGGACAGGGGCACATCTGCACCAAAATCTGGCAGAACAGGGGCACATCTGCACCAAAATCTGGCAGAACAGGGGCACATCTGCACCAAAATCTGGCAGAACAGGGGCACATCTGCAACGTCTGGCAGGACAGGGGCACATCGGCACCAAAATCTGGCAGAACAGGGGCACATCTGCGCCAAAGTCTGGCAGAACAGGGGCACATCTGCACCAAAATGTCTGGCAATGAACTAGAATCCCCTCCCAAAGGGGGTTCAGCTGATCACATTGCCTGTGCTACAACATACATCCCCATACACACATTCTGGTCCTCCAGGAGAAATACTCACAGCTGTCATAAGATGCAGAATGTGGAGTTCTATAGATGAGGAGGACACAGACGGAGCATCTACCGGTCTATAGAGCAGTTCTATCTCCAGCCATGTTGGGGGAGCTTGCTGAGACTTGTAGTCACCCCCCCATGTCACCTCTTCTATACTGCACACAGACAGATACACATACAGGAGGACATGCATGACAATTTAGGGGTGCCCAGTGCAGGGGGTACCTGATTGCCCCGACTCTCCTTCCACAGCTTCATCTGGTCCGTACTCTTATCCCTCCTGTCCGCCATGATTGCCCCGCAGCTCACACACAGCGGCCGCTGCGCACAGTTATAATACACAGACACGGGACCTGCCCACTCCCGGGGGAGTCAGCCGCTGATTGGATGGAAGCGAGGCTGGAGGAGAGCGGGATTGGTCAGGAGAGCTGTCAGTGCCAGTGGCTGCAGTCTGGAGAGAAAAATTGTGTACAAAGGTGACAGCACGTGACAGTGTGTGGAGGAGATGAGGGGGGAGTTGTTGTCACTCAGGCAGTGTGGAGATATGGGTGCATGGTTGTCACTTATGCAGGGTTGTCTCTCATGCATGCAAGGGGGTGCAGAGTTGTCACTTATGTAGGGTTGTCTCTCATGCAAGGGGGGGAGGGAAGAGTTGTCACTTATGCAGGGTTGTCTCTCATGCAAGGGGGGGCAGAGTTGTCACTTATGCAGGGTTGTCTCCCATGCAAAGGGGTGCAGAGTTGTCACTTATGCAGGGTTGTCTCTCATGCACGGGGGTGCAGGGTTGTCACCCATGCAGGGTTGTCTCTCATGCAAGGGGGGGGGGGCAGAGTTGTCACTCAGGCAGTGTGTGGAGGGGAGTGCAGGGTTGTCACTCCGTCCTGCCCCCCTTCAGACATGTTCCGCAGAGTGACCCACCACTGCTAGCCCGTGGGGCTGCAACAGGACATGCCAAGCTGTGCTGTCAGCTCCTCTGGCTGAGTAACACCGCTCCCCCCCCCCCTGTGATTTCCATAAGGCGGAGGTGATCCATAGTCCAGCAGGCGGAGCTGACAACACTACTTGGGATTTCAGTGCAGTGCAGCAGAGATGGTGTTGTCAGCTGCTGACTCTATTTCTGGCAGGACCAGAAGGTATTTTTTGGACTTGCAGCATTTGTAAAGTACAACACATGGGGAAATGGGCCTGCATTGCAGAACTATTCTATGTGTTTATTTTGTAGCCTTGCGCTACAAACTCCGCATTAACTCAGCGCAATGCGGAATTCCACCAGCTATAGGAGTACAACAAATCCCAGCAATAGTACATTATACAGCGCAATGCAGAATACCTCCAGCTATAATGTACTATTGCTGGGATTTGTTGTATCCCTCTATAGCTGGAGGTATTCTGCATTGCGCTGTATAATGTACTATTGCTGGGATTTGTAGTCCTCTATAGCCGGTGCCATTCTGCATTCATTGCTGTATAATTTTACACTTTTCATTTCACTATATTGCACACCACAGTTTTGTTTTTTTACTTCCACCGCTCCAAGCTTGCTCCTGTGATGGGCTACAATCTCAATACAAACTAGTAGTCCATCACTGGAGCCAATTTTTTTTCATACCGATTAATCGAACTTAATAATCGGCTAACTAATCGATTTTGAAAATAATCGTTAGCTGCAGCTCTAATGTTTATTGAGTTTTATGAGAAATCCTCCGGGGGGAGGGGGAGGGGGGGAGACCATAATTTGTGTTTGCAAAGGCTGCATTGTGGACTATGGTGGGGGCATCTGACCCCCGGAGCCCCCAGGACGGGTGAGGTGAGGACATCATGTGACTCAGCCTGGCTGCTGATTACAGCATTTTAAGAGTCAAGCAGCGACGGTCTGTGAGTGGATCCAAATCAGATAAAAGGTTTATTTGACCCCCGCGTGTGGGGAAAGGCCTCAGTCTGTCAGGCCAATTCCAACCCCGCTCTAGTTCATACACCTTATAAAGGTTCACACACCAAGATAAAGATTATGTAACAACATTGTTCAGTCTAACAAAATTCCCAAATAAATCCTGAATCAGCATTATTGGTTCCTCACGTATACACAGCAAGGGGGGTATTCACTAAAGAGCCGAAGGATCCAGACGTGGCTTTGGCTGATGCTTCGGCTTCTTCGGCCGCCAGAGCCTTCGCTGCTGTACGGCCTATTCACAATAGCCCGTACAGCAGCCAAAGGCGGCTGAGCCGAAGGCATATTGCTTCGGCTCGACTGAGTCGAAGTGACAACCAAAGCCGGGCGAAAGGCCTGCCGAAGGTCGGCCATTCGCCCCGCAAATGGCAGCTGGGCCGTGATCTCACGGCTGGCTCCGCCCAGTTGTAATGGCAGATCAGCGTCCCCAAATGAGCTGGGGCGCTGATGTGTCATTAAACAATAACAACAGGGCAGAGCCGGCCGCGACGCCACGACCAGCTCTGCCCAATTGTTATTCATTGGCCAGGACCTGCTGGAAGAAGATAAACCGGCCAATAGCAAACAGTTGGGCGTAGCTAGCTGTCACTGCTAGCCCCGCCCAATGGTTTTTTAAATATATATATCTTTATTTTTTACTTTTACTATTTGTTTACATTTTTTAAATATTTTTTACTCTTTTTCACTGATTTTCTATTCTGCTCGGTACCACGGAGGTACCGAGCAGAATAGCCGAGCCGAATGGCACTCGGCGGCATTCGGCTATTCAATCACTGCCATTCGGCCCCTATGTGAATAGGGGCGAACAGCAGCGAGTGAGCTGCCGGAGCTTCGGCTCAGCTGATCCAAATGTTGGATCGGCTGAGTCGAAGTCCCTCTGCACTTGCAGAGCATGTTTGGCTGACCGAAGGCAGCCGTACAGAGCCAATGTACGGCTGAAATCAGCCATACAAGCCAGAAGTGAATAGCCAAACAGCGTTCGGCTCACTTCACTGCGGCTGGGCTATTCACTCGGCTCAGCCTTCCACAGCTTTGTAAACAACCCTCAAAGTGTCTGAGTTCAGATAAACTAAAAACTCCTAGGATGCCAATGTCTTCAGTGATAACAGCCGGCTCCTTCTCAGAAGGGTGACTTGCAACTTTGTCTCATGAACAAGTGACAAAGCATGTGTTGAAGTGTACATGAAACGTTAAAGGTCTCTGACTGTATTTAATAATATGTATGTTTTTCTTTAATATAATATAATTATAGGATGTGACCATCACCGTATAATGGAATATCTTTAAAGGAGAACTATGAGGTGAGTGCTTTTCACTCATCCTCATAGTTCGAGCCGACGTGTGACAATGAAACTGTCACAGGTCGGCTCAATAGATCGGGAAGTGAGCGAACACATACCGTTGCACGCTTACTTCTCGACCCTCTCCCTGCAGAGAGCAGTGACTGTCACTCACAGCTCCCCGCAGGGATTCCCCCCGCTCCGATCCTCCAGCGCTGACTGGAAGAACGAACGGGGGGAGGGGGCGGGCACAGCTGGCTCTGCCTCTAGATTGGCACAGCCAGCTGTCATTCACACAGCTGGGTGGATCCTGACAGTAATGTCGGAATCCGTCCTGGCTGCGGCATCCCAGTATACCGCAAGCTGTAGCTCGCGATATACTGAGCTTTGGGTCACGGGAGGACGCTAGTTTATGTCCTCCCGTGACCCTTAGGAGAACTATGGGGAAAAACACTGACCCCCATACCGGTAGTTCTCCTTTAACCACTTGGTTGTTTACACCCCCTTCCTGTCCCGCCCATTTTTCAGTATTCAGCGCTGCGGTACATTGACTGACATTTATTCCGTCATGCAGCGCTGTGCTGAAACGAATTTTATATAATTTTTTTGGGACACATAGAGCTTTCTTTTGGTGGTATTTAATCACCACTGCGGGTTTTATTTTTTACTATATAACGAAAAAAGCGCAGAAACTTTAAATAAAAACTGTTTTCCATTTATTATGTTAGGAAACATTTATTATTACCCAATTTTTTGGTAAAATATAAAAGACGGGGTGACGTCGGATAAATAGACACCAAACATGTCAAGCCTTAAAATTGCACGCACCCACGAAATCGCAAAAAACTACCACAGCCAAAACTGGCCATAGGCGACACTTTAAAAGCTTTTACTGCTCATCAGTTTAGTGTTATCAGTAATTGATGGCCCTAAAATTATTGCTCTCACTCTGAGGTTCGCAATGATATGTAACATGTGCAGCGTAATGGGCGGAATTTTTTGTGCTTAACCCAGCTTAAGTGAAGTCGAACCGAACGCTGTTCGGCTATTCACTTCTGACTTGTATGGCTGCCTTCGGTCAGCTGAGCATGCTCTGAATGTTCGGCTGAGCCGAAGTGCAGAAGGACTTTGACTCAGGCGATCCAACATCTGGATCAGCTGAGCCGAAGGTCCGGCAGCTCACTTGCTGTTGTTCGCCCCTATTCACATACAGCAGTGAGCTTGGCTATTCTCCTCGGTACCTCCGTGGTACCCCATACATTCGGGCGGCGCCATCTTGGTGTATACCAAGATATACTCAAAGATGGCGGCGCGCTTGTGCTAAACACGCCGGCGGCCACTGTGGCCGCCGCTTGTCCTACAAACTAATTTATGTATGCCCGAACATAGTTATAGTATCTTCGGGCATATAATAAATTTGTTATTTCGGATTACTACAAACCGCCCAATCAACTGAATTTCTTTGATTTGCAGGTTCATCCGAATGCGAATGCACATGTCTAGCAACCACAGATAACACCACTTTTTGGAGGAGTTGTAACTTTAAGGCGAGGTACACCGGCCCCTCTCCTGAGGTCTCACCTCACATTCAGCTCCTTCTGGCACAGACGATATAGAGCCGAGCTGATACACTAATAGGATTTACTGAAACCTATTAGAGGAATTTATAAGGCTTGTGCATACCTGCAAAGCTTCAGGTTTTGCCAGGATCAGTATTTAAAGGAGAACTCCATCCTAAAACAATGATTTGGTCCCCCCCTCCTATCCCTGTGTCGCATCGCAGTGAAAAGCAGAGCAGATCCTACCACTGACTTCCTGAATAATGGAAGACCTCCAGGGCTCCTGCTCTTCCAGTGTGAGCAAGTATGATCACATACAGCTACAATGTAACAGTAACATGTAAGCGTTATTACCTGTAAATCCCGGACCGAGCCTTCCAGTGATGCAGACGGTGCTCACTGCACATAAAACAGGATTGTGTATAATGCTCTGAATCACAGCTTTGTAATATACCAAAATAAAACGACTATGATGAAGATAATAAAAGCGTCACACATCGCATTCCGCCCATTTTCAGTAAATTAGTGTTTTGAGTTCTCATTGTAACGCTCAGCAGAATCTACAGTATTTGTCTTCACCATTTTTATATTTTACAGGTCTGTTGTGCTTTATATTTATGGTCCTGTGTTTCATGGTCAGTAGGGTGGTAAGCATTCTTGGGTCCTGGATTCAGATCCCACCAAGGAAGCAATGTGCATGGAGTTTGTATGCTCCCCCCTCGTTTGCGTGGGCCCTTATCTGGTTTTGTTTATAAAAAATAAATAAAAAACATAGTGTTGGGTTAATTTGCTTTCTCCCAGATCAGCGTGGTGTGTGTGAGGGCGGTGGGGACATTGGATTGTGAGTAATGGGGACATTGGAATGTGGGCAGTGAGGACATTGGACTGTAGTAGGTGGGGACATTGGAATGTGGGCAGAGGGGACATTGGAATGTGGGCAGAGGGGACATTGGAATGTGGGTGGTGGGGACATTGGAAAGTGGGCAGTGGGGACATTGGAATGTGGGTGGTGGGGACATTGGAATGTGGGTGGTGGGGACATTGGAAAGTGGGCAGTGGGGACATTGGAATGTGGGCAGTGGGGACATTGGACTGTGGTCATTGGGGACATTGGAATGTGGGCTGTGGGAACATTGGAATGTGGGCAGTGGGAACATTGGAATGTGGGTGGTGGGGACATTGTAATGTGGGCAGAGGGGACATTGGAATGTGGTAATTGGGGACATTGGAATGTGGGCTGTGGGGACATTGGAATGTGGGCAGTGGGGACATTGGGATGTGGGCAGTGGGGAAATTGGGATGTGAGCGGTGGGGACATTGGGATGTGAGCGGTGGGGACATTGGGATGTGAGCGGTGGGGACATTGGGATGTGGGCAGTGGGGACATTGGAATGTGGGCAGTGGGGACATTGGAATGTGGGTGGTAGGGACATTGGAAAGTGGGCAGTGGGGACATTGGAATGTGGGTGGTGGGGACATTGGAATGTGGGTGGTGGGGACATTGGAAAGTGGGCAGTGGGGACATTGGAATGTGGGCAGTGGGGACATTGGACTGTGGTCATTGGGGACATTGGAATGTGGGCTGTGGGAACATTGGAATGTGGGCAGTGGGAACATTGGAATGTGGGTGGTGGGGACATTGTAATGTGGGCAGAGGGGACATTGGAATGTGGTCATTGGGGACATTGGAATGTGGGCTGTGGGGACATTGGAATGTGGGCAGTGGGGACATTGGGATGTGGGCAGTGGGGAAATTGGGATGTGAGCGGTGGGGACATTGGGATGTGAGCGGTGGGGACATTGGGATGTGAGCGGTGGGGACATTGGGATGTGGGCAGTGGGGACAGTGGGATGTGAGCGGTGGGGACATTGGGATGTGAGCGGTGGGGACATTGGGATGTGGGCAGTGGGGACGTTGGACTGTGGTCGGTAGGGACGTTAGAATGTGGGCAGTGGGGACATTGGACTGTGGTTGGTGGTGACATTGGAATGTGGGGACATTGAAATGTAGGCAGTGGGGACATTGGACTCTAGTCAGTGGGGACATTGGAATGTGGACAGTGGGGACATTGGAATGTGGGCAGAGGGGACATTGGACTCTAGTCAGTGGGGACATTGGAATGTGGACAGTGGGGACATTGGAATGTGGGCAGAGGGGACATTGGACTCTAGTCAGTGGGGACATTGGAATGTGGACAGTGGGGACATTGGAATGTGGGCAGAGGGGACATTGGACTCTGGTCAGTGGGGACATTGGACTGTAGGCAGTGGGAACATTGGAATGTGGGCAGTGGGGACATTGGAATGTGGGCAGTGGGGACATTGGACTGTGAGCAGTGGGGACATTGGACTGTGAGCAGTGGGGACATTGGACTGTGAGCAGTGGGGACATTGGAATGTGAGCAGTGGGGACATTGGAATGTGGGCAGTGGGGACATTGGGATGTAGGCAGTGGGGACATTGGACAGTGGGGACGTTGGACTGTGGGGACATTGGACCTTCTTACCATTGGAGTAATGAGTAGCCGTGCTAAACGTATTGGGGAGTTTTGTTTGGCCATGCTCTGAAGGTGGAGGCTAGAGACATACTGGATGGCCCATCGTAGTTGAAGCTTTCACACTCGTCGATGTTATCAGTATGATTTCAAGCGAACCAGCTTTTGTGTCTTGCTGCTAAATATTTGCATAATCGATCTTTGCAAGTGGATCTTAGAATGAGCTGTCATCACTGTGTTCATATAAGTCAACACGTGCTTAAGTCACCCCGTCCCTAAAATTTGCATATGTCATCTTTGCAAGGGATTCTACTAAATGAGCTACATCATCTCAAGTTCTACATGGAATCAGCAAGGTCAGTCATCGCCTTCCTTCAACATGGAGAACTCCTTGCTTCAGTGGACATCAAGGATGCTTACCTGCATGTGGCAATTTTCCACACCCACCAATGCTTTTTGCGTTTTTCCTTAGGGGAAAGGCACTTCACATTTCTGGCACTTCCCTTCGGCCTTTTCATAGCCCGTCAGATGTTGACAAAAGTACTAGCATCTGTTCTTGCACTGTTGCATTCTCTGGGTGTCCTTGTAGTGGGACAATTGAATAACCCTCTACTGAAGGCCCAGTCAGAACAGGTCCTGTGGTGGGACATCCAGGACAATTCAAACACTACTGCGTTTCGGCTGGGTACTCATCCTACAGAAATCTATGCTGATTCCCACTCACCGCCTTGAATACCTGGGTTTTCTTTTGGATACCAACCAGGCCAGGGTGTATCTCCCTCCGGGGAAGTTTTGTCTCTGGGTTCGCAGGTACAGACCCTTCAAGCCAGCAAGCCCTCTTTTTGCATGAAGGTCTTGGGTCTGATGGTAGCCTCCTTCAAGGTAGTACTATACACACAGATTCATTCCAGACAACTACAACTGAGCAATCCAGCTAAGTGGAACAAACAGACTCACTCTCTGGATCGCCCCACTGGCCTGTTGGCCGGGCATTGTTTCGATAAGCTTATGCAATGTCACAACATTTATTTCCATCCAGAATTGCATTCATTTTTCACCAAGATCAAGGTTAAGGTCTGGACTCTGTGGTGGCCAATCCATGTGTGACAATAATGTATCATGCTCTTTGGACCACTCTTTCACAATCTGAGCCCGATGAATCCTGGCATTGCCATCTTGGAATATGCCCAATATGCCATCAGGGAAGAAGAAACCCATTGATGGAAAAACTTGGTCATTCAGTATATTCAGGTAGTCAACTGACCTCGTTTTTTGGGGACACAACGAACCTAGACCTATTATCCAATGAAAGGCTCTAAACCTATTTGCTGAGCTAAATCCAGGTGGCGACTTTTTTTTGGCCAAGCAGTGTATATACAATATGTATTTATATACTTTTTATATATATTTTTTTCTTCATTTTTGTAAACACTTGAATTGTTTAAAAATAAATGACGGGTTTACAAATCCTCCCTGACTGTCAAATATGTAGTTGTTCAACTGTAAATGACGCTCCTTTAACGTGGGGACATCTAGTGACCATTTAGGGGTACTACATGTGGAAACATAAGAGTATTTTGGAAAAGGAAGTATATGGGAGGGATATGGGAGTGACAAATAGGGTTGCCACCTGTCCAGCATTCACCCGGACAGTCTGGGTTTTGAATGCTGTGTCCAGGTTTCATGGCAGCAGAAACTCGGGTACAAGATGTCAGGCAGACAGGGGCAACCAAAATTAAGGTAGGGGCTACTGGCCCCACACTGAAAATAGTCTCAACTGTGATATTTACATATGAATGGGTGGCGCTATTTACATATGAATAAGCTACGACTTGTTCTCCTCAAAAAATGTCCGCACATCGCTAGAGTGTTCAGGTTTTGCTTGAACAAAAGGTGGCAACCTTAGTGACAAATAGAGCTGTGGGATGTACTGGACATGCTCCACCCCTGAGGAAGTCTTGTGGTGAAATGTGTTGAGTGGGCGGGGCTTGCTGATGTCATCACGCAGACCAGGAATTAGGCTGTGGTACACAATGGAACATGTGAGTGGTTTATTGGTCTCAATCAGTAATAAACAGTCTATAATTTTTACACTATGAGAGTCTCTAAATTTGCTTTTTTAATCTTCTCGTGAACTGGAACCCCTGAGAAACCATTAGAAGGAAAGGAGGGGGAGAGGCTGCTGAGCAGCAGAATATTATATAAAACGCATTTTGACCATACTTACTATTTAAGTTAGTCAGCATCTTTTGGTGAGAGCGTATTCCTAAGGGGACCACATTCAGTGTTGCACAATTAGGCATTTTCGTCTTAAAGTGACAGTAAAATCAGGAGTAAAATCTTAAAAATGTATTCAAATACCTGAACTATTAACAAAAATGTATCTTATTTGTGTATCACTCGGCTGTAGATCCTCAAATCATCTCTGAATTGGTGCTGACACTGTCCTACCTTCTGGAGGGGGGCTACTTTGGTTCCCCATGGTCCCTGTGTGTGTTGTAAAGTAGTCACCGCTCAAAGCTCACTCCTGTGTTGGACTACAATCTCATGTTTAGATTACTCATTTGTATTGCGATTGTAGTCCACCCTGCTTGTAGCCTGAGATGATTGCACAGGAATTCAGTAGTCATTTATTAAAGTCAAATACAGTTTATGTTGTGCTCTCTTCAAATAATGAGCAATTTGTACGTTTTATATGAAGGTAATCACACTCTAAGGCAGGGGTAGCCAAACTCCAGCTGTGGTGGAACTACAAATCCCATGAGGCATTGCAAGATTCTCACAGCCACAGACATGACTCCCGGAGAGAGATGCATCATGGGATTTGTAGTTTCACCACAGCTGGAGGGCCGGATTTTGGCTACCCCTGCTCTAAGGAGTTGAATTACATGCCAGGAACCTATTTGTGGTTTTTATTTGGAGTCCATGCCATTCCTCCACTCCTTGAACCTTTACAAATCTACAGTATATCATTCACTGCATCAGACATAGCTGGTTATTGCTGGTATGTGAAAACGAAGACCTTTTGCTGTCAAACCCACGGACTGAGGGCCAAAAAGGAAGCTGCCCAGCCTGAGCTGCTTTTCCACCAATGAGCAGGAAGAACCTAGATAGCAAGTTGATAGCTAGTAGTGATGAGCCTGAGCAAACCAAGTTCCCCCAATCCCGCTGTGCCCGACACACGGCTCTCCTGGGATAATCAGTTGTGGCATGCCATTCCCAGGCCTGCAGTTATGAACCACAAAGGGGCGAGGAATGCCCCCAAGCGCCGCCACTTTCCGGGGCCCTTCAAAAAATGCAACACAACACAGTTTAAAATGTGTAACGTTAGCACTATGGGGTCTATTTATAAGGCCTTGTTCACACCAAATGCAGACCAGATCTGCATGAGTTTCTGCACACGCAGTGCAGTGGGTTGTGTCGTGTTTTTTCGGCGTTTTTTGATGCGTTCCGGGCCGTTTTTGGTAGAATTTTTTTTTTCTTAGTTTAGAATGGGCTTTCAGTGCATTCCATGGCGTTTGCATGTGTTTTGGATGCGTTTGCATGCGTTCCAGAGCAGGTAAAATAGGGCTTGCTGCAGTTATTTTACATGCTCTGGAACTGAACGCTGCGGTGTGAACTAGAGCCCAAAATTAGGGATGCACCGATATATCGGCCGAAAATGGCACTTTCGGCATAATGCCGAAAGTGCCACCAAGCGCCGCCACTTTCCGGGGCCCTTCAAAAAATGCAACACAACACAGTTTAAAATGTGTAACGTTAGCACTATGGGGTCTATTTATAAGGCCTTGTTCACACCAAATGCAGACCAGATCTGCATGAGTTTCTGCACACGCAGTGCAGTGGGTTGTGTCGTGTTTTTTCGGCGTTTTTTGATGCGTTCCGGGCCCGTTTTTGGTAGAATTTTTTTTTTCTTAGTTTAGAATGGGCTTTCAGTGCATTCCATGGCGTTTGCATGTGTTTTGGATGCGTTTGCATGCGTTCCAGAGCAGGTAAAATAGGGCTTGCTGCAGTTATTTTACATGCTCTGGAACTGAACGCTGCGGTGTGAACTAGAGCCCAAAATTAGGGATGCACCGATATATCGGCCGAAAATGGCACTTTCGGCATAATGCCGAAAGTGCCATTTTCCTGCCGATACATCAGCGCATCCCTGATTTCTTTCCTCCCCGCTGGGCGCTGCTCTATGTCCCAGCCGGGAAAAGAAAAACTGTGATAGCCGGCCGAGAGCGCAGTGAGCGGCCGGCGTCTTTTACACCGATGAAATACACACTGTACCTGGGTATTTTATGTCCATCAAGTCCTGAGATTTACACAGCTCTGCAACGCAGCATAGTGCTGGCTGTCAGGGTAGGGGTCCTGACCTTTCTCTGCTGCATTTTCACTATTCACCTACAGGTTTCCTCCCAACCCAGTAAAATGAGACTAAACTCTAAAAAGCTAATTTCTCTGTCACTCTTCTCCCTCCATCTATCAGCATGCTCCTCGAACTGTAGCACAGCTGATTGGCTCAGTATGCTGCTTGTTCCTCTCCCAGTGTGAGCTCTGCTGTTCTGGAACTGTGCAAAGCTGATACCAAGCCTAATTCAAGTGCGTGCATTAAAAAAAAAGCCATACATTTAATGTTGAATGAATAGATACAGAGACTATTGTTATTATTGCTATTTATAGAGCGCCAACAATTTTTATGCAGCGCTTCACATATTGCACATTCACATCAGTCCCTGCCCTCAGGGAGCTTACAATCTAAGAGCTTACAATCATACAGAGCCAGTTTAGACAGGAGACCATTCACCTTCTATTATGTCTTTAGATGGGAGATCAATATTTTTATGAATTCAGTTTGAAGAGAAAGGTGTTGGTGGATTGTCACATGATCTCAGAAGAGCTTGACCTGCTGCAGTACCGGTGCCTGTTCTTCCTGCTTCTGTTTCTCCTAGACAAGAGAGGACGGGGAAGCGTTAGGGTTATAGCGTTGAAAATCACATTTACTTAAAAGGATTATTAAAGCCTCACGTTTTTTTTGCATATATCTACTGCTAGCAGGTATCTACTGCGTCAACATTTTTATTAAAATTTTGTCAAAGGTAATTTGACAAAATCATTACGCAAATATTGCAGTCAACAGTTACAATAGTAGCATAAAAACCTTACAAAGGAAGTAACATAATGCGGCAACAGATAATACCACAGTAAAGAATGACTTTAAAAGAGAACTATGGGGTTAGGGCTTTTCCCCATAGTTCTCCTTAGGGTAACAGGAGGACACAAACTAGCGTCCTCCCGTCACCCTAGGCTCAGTATACCGCGAGCTACAGCCCCCGGTATACTGAGACGCCGCAGCTGAAGCGGATCCCGACAATTATGTCTGGATCCGCCCAGCTGCGTGAGTGACAGCTGGCTCTGCCTATCTTGAGGCAGAGCCCGCTGTACCCGCCCCGTCCGTTCCGCCAGTCAGCGCTGAAAAGCACTCACGTCATAGTTCTCCTTTAATAGGAATCCATCTCGGGAGCATCACAGAACAGGAATGAGACTCTGCAGTCCATGAACTTAGAACAAAGCTTTCAAACGAGTTTTCTTTTTACCATTGTTGTACCTTTTGTGGTAAAGTCAAACTTCATCTCAGAAGACGGAACACCAGGAGAAAAGCAAGAAAGAAGAAATATAAAGAAGAGAGAGGATCTCCCAGGAGACATGTTACATACTTGGTGGACCTGCCCATTTGCCTCACGCTTTTGGACTAGGATCTACCGTTTATTATCATGTCTATTTCGTAAACTAAGGATCCCACACATGCCCTGTTACAGGACACCATACCTGGCTTACATACTTCCCAAGGCTCTTTGGCACACCAAATATTCCTTGCAGCCAAATTGACAATTGCAGGCAATTGGAAGCAACAGTTCATCCCCTACAGAGAATGTACACAGAGATTGGATAACATTATGCTCAATGAAAGATTGTCCTTTAAATTGACTGATACTAATACCAAATTTCTAAATGTCTGGGGACCCTGCATTTTGCACCACCATCCTAACCTAGATAAGAATACTCTTAACAATCTATGAGGGAGCCCTTTGCGTTCCAATGGGCGAGACGGACACCCCCAAAACATTGCTTGCGGAACCTTTGTACTAACCTCCGGTTACCATTGATACTACTTACTCCGATGGATCTTCTACCAGACTTCCTTTCTTCCTTCTCTATCCTTTCTTTTGGTTTTACACTGGATGTCAATATAATGCATATAGCTGCATCTGTATCTTATGCTTGTATTACAATGTAGAAAAACAGTAGGTCCCCCTGCACTCCTTACAGCGTTTCCGGTCCAAGTAACAATGGTGGTGCTCGCAGTGACAATCACGGATGGTGCCGTGTACATCAGTCAATGAAGGATTGAAATCACCAGCACTCAGTAGATGAAGTTCAAAAAATAATAACGTCCATTTTATTTGGACCCAAACAAATGGACGTTTTTATTTTTTGAACATCATCTACCGAGTGCTGGTGATTTCTATCCTTCATTGTATGACAATGTATACGTGATACTTTGCTACCACATTATTGTGTGTAAAATACCTGTTTATTTTATACTGAAAATCAATAAACATTTTGTTATAAAGAGAGAAGACAAGGAAAAGAACATGAAGAATGGGTCTCATCAGGTGCCACCTCCAAACAGGGCAACAAGGGTTCAAGCAGGAAGGGACACTCAAGTTGTTCCCCCTCACTGCTAACCCTTCACCGGCGTACCAATCAGAGATATCCAAAGCTAATTGAATCCATGTCTGGATGGCACGTCTGTATCCAGGGCTCCCAAATTTGCAGGAACTCCCCATGTTTTTCCTCCAAGATACTTGTTAGGTGTTCAATTACGATAATGTTATCCATTCTATGAGTAAACTTTGTGTACGCAATAGGCTGTTTTTTCCCAATTTCTAGCAAGGGTCCGCCTTGTTGCCACAAATACATGATGGGTGAAGGCATGTTGATACTTAGTCAGCTCGGTTACAATCGTATGTGAGAGTGCTTGCCATGGATCTTTCACCAAACTTTTCTGGAAGAGTGTCTTTGGCAACCAAAAGGTGGCTGCAAATTGGCACGTGCACCAAGTATGTAACATGTTTCCAGGCACATCACAAACCCGGAAACATCTGTCATGTTAGTAGGGTTCAAATGAGCTATACATGAAGGGACCATATACCACTGCATAATGACCCTTTAAGCTCCTCTGTCCAAGTCCGCAATAAGTCTGCTTCGCATTTACCAACATAAGAATGCGTTGAGTGACAAGTTAATTTTATTCAATTGGGAATATAAATCCAGTAATGGTTTTGTATGTATCTATATAACTCAGTCTCCGAGGGCTTATTATGCTCTTTAATATTTGCCCAAATCGACTTTTGTTGAAGTAGCTGGGCTAAAAATTCTCAGCCAAAAAATAAATGCCACCAATCAGCTGGCAGCACTCTCATCTAAAGGGTCTCCAGTCTATGACCGTCTCCTGAACCATGTCCCCAGTTCCCAAAAACTCTTACAGCATGTTCATAGCCTCTGTTCATCTCCAGTTGCATATCTGCAGTCTCTGACAGCTTTATTTAGCATAACATCCACTGGCTGTCATGAGGCACCCTTTAGTGATGTGAGGGACTACAAAAGTGTCCCCCATATCAAGTAGGTTGAGCATTCTGGCTTAAAGGAAGTGTAGAAAGTAGCAGGGGTTCATACGGGTACTAAGCAGTTACTCAGAGGCTGCTGTGAACTCAGCCCCATACTACAACCCTATTATACATGAAGACCAGAGGGTGCCTCAGAGCGCAGTCCCGTCCTACAACCCTTTCATACATAAGGACCAGAGGGTGCCTCAGAGTGCAGTCCCGTCCTACAACCCTTTCATACATAAGGACCAGAGGGTGCCTCAGAGTGCAGTCCCGTCCTACAACCCTTTCATATATGAGGACTAGAGGATTCCCCAGAGCGTCCCTCAGAGCTCAGCCCCATCCTACAACCCTTTTATACACGAGGGCCAGAGGTTTCCTCAGAGCTCAACCCCATCCTACAACCCTTGCATACATTAGGGCCAGAGGGTTCCTCAGAGCTCCTACAACGTGTTGTACTTTACCATTCTGACTCTACTATCTCTGGCTTTTAGAGTTATGCTACTTCAATGTTAATAGTTTATTTTACCTCTTTGGCTGCTCGAAGTTTTTCAAGTTCAGCCAAGACTCGGGCTCCATAGTCAGGGTGCACATCAGTGAAGTTCTTTACCTGGGAAATGTGTACAGAATACCTTTTAGTTGTCTAAAAAAATTGTAAACCCCAAAGGCAGACAAAACATTTATAGTCTTGGACGGGGTAAAGAAGGTTTAGAATCCCTATCATGGTTGCATTATTGTTTCTGCCCCTATCAGGGAAATGTTTTCTTACTTCATGTCTATTTGTTGAGTGCCAGGCACAACAGAAAGTAAATGGAAAGCTTCACAATTTCTGTCTACAGGTATTTGACAGGTGTCAGAGATTGCTGAAAGTGAAGGGATAGCGCTCCAAGATTGGCTTCTTGTGTCCCTCTAAGATTGAGAAAGCAAAAAGGATTTTTGTGCACACCATTCTTTTCTTATAATGCATTGAGGAATGCAGGAAGTCAATTCTTCTGTAGGCAGCAGTATGACCTGAAGGTGACAGACTTGCTGTGTTCCTGTGGGAGCATAGTTCCTACTGAAATAGTACTGTCTCCACCCAGAATTACATCTCCCAAGAGCCTTTTTCCTGCTCACAGTGTGGGCAGACTCTTGGGAGTAAAGGCAGCAGCGTTGTTTTGCTAGAAAAGAAAGAAATGTATGCATATAGAGTGGTTCAGAGAGGGGTGGGGGGATAGGGGGAGTTCTGTAGTCAAGGCTAACAAGGCTGATTGGGATTTTAAGAGACACTTGGGGGGAAGTTATCAAAACTACTCATGGCAACCATCCTCTCTCTTCAGTTTGTTCAATTAAGCATTGGTGATGAAAGAGAGAAGCTGATTGGTTGCCATGGGCAGCTGCTCCAGATTCTGTCAGCTCCAGTGTTGATAAATTCCCCCCAAACTGTGTTGTCAGCCCAAACAGGAAGTTAGCAGGACACTGGACTTCTGGCAGATCAATGGGTAATGTTCTGTAGTTAGAGTGTTTTTAAAGAGATAAAACATGTGCTTTTATTTTACTCTGATATGTATTATAAAACCTCTGTGTGTAACTTATTTCATACAGGTCTGTGGAACATATAGTGCTGTAAGTCCAATAAAAAAAAAAGCAATAATAACTCACTGCTCTCTGCTGAATGAAGGGCTGGGCACCCACCAGACTCTTTGCAATATTCTGAGACAGGGTCTGTCGCTCTGCCGAGTCCAGAACAGTGAGATAGAATTTTCGTACCTGGGTAAGAAACCATGGCTGAGTTGGATTACAGTAGAACAAGATCATGTCTAGTCCACAGTACTATCATTGATACAAATCTTTATATAAAGTACATGCTGGATTTGAACTCGCGAAAAACAGATGTGTATTTTGCATGTACGTTTATGTGCACACCTACAGTTACCTCTATAGTAGGGCCTGGATTTTATTTTCTTCTACTAAAGAACATGGGGAGTGCCCCTCGTGCCCCATGATGGTTAGGAATTTAACCTGCTGTGTTCCAGCATGTAGCCGGGTTCTTTTTGTTCTATAATTAAAGCAGAACTAAATATTTTGTTAAATGGTTTTTCAGGGGTGGGCCTAATTCTGTTTCATAATTAACCAGGGGCAGGACTAACTTTGCTCCATTATTAATCAATGGTGAAAATTATTTCTCAAAAAGTACCTGAGTATTTACTGAGAAATAATTTCCAGTACTGATTAATGAGTCATAATGTATGTAGCTGCATGATTAACAAAGAGCTTTAATTAGTGTGGGACATAACAAATCTGAATAAGAATTTTTTAATTATACAGGGGCATATAAACGCTTTGTTGCATGAATAGTTGATAAGACATTTTTGTTCCTTTATTATTCAGGAACTAAGGTATTTTATTTGATATGTTTTCAGGACAAGGCCTAATGTCTCTTATAATTAACCTGGAACAGGGCTTATTTTGTTCAGTAATTAGGCGGGGGTGGAGCTTATTTTCATCCATGACACAGTGGCAGGACTTTTTTGTTCTTTGATTCTTCAAAGGGCAGGGTTTATTTTGTTCATTCAATATGCAGGATCTGTGCTCTTTTGTTGGATATTTAATAAGGAAAATGTATATTGTGTTCCATCTCTAATCAGGGCAATGTTTTATTTATTCCTAAATTATTCAGGGCAGCGGCGTAACTATGGCCATAGCAGCCCAGGTGGCTGCTATGGGGCCTGGGGGTGGAAGGGGGCCCCATTAGGTTGTTGAGACATATTAAACATAGAACATGTGAAGATAACATAGTACTGTATCATCCTCTTCAAAGTCTACAGTGTAGCTGATGCACAAGAGGAGTCTTTGGGATCTTTGTTTCATTAGACACATCTCAGAGAGCGGTCGTCAAGGGGTCCCCCCCATAACATTTTCTCTATGGGGCCCCATGATGTGTAGTTACGCCCCTGATTCAGGGGAGGACTCTTTTGATCAATATTGACCAGGGCAAGTTGACTCCGAAAGGGGTTTATTTTGTACCTCATCACTCAGGAGCAGATATCTCTTCCTTGGTATTTTTTCAGGAGCAGGAACCATTTTTTTCAATGATTAATTAGCAATTGTGTTTTTTGTAATTTAAATTGTTGTTTTTTTCTGCTTTAGGAATCAAAAATCAAAACATTTCAGCACATGACTTGAAGGCACTAGATGGGGCAGTATTTTTTCAATGACAAGGGGTAAAGAAAGCATTATTATTTATTATTATACTTTACTATATTCTATATTTATATTTATTATTATAATTTGTATCATCATTGATGTGGTAGAAATTTACCTGGGACACGTTATCTTCTTTGCAGTCATCATACCTGGCGACATCTCCAGATAAATGAAAAGATGACTGTAGGAACTCTCTCGTTTCCTCTGGGCCCCCAAAGCTGTTTGGATAGTAGTTTGGCCCACTTCCTTAAAGAGCAATTTCAGGCAACAAGTGGAATCAATTAGTGAACTGCTAATGGTAGGCAGGAAAACACCACAGCTCTTAGAAAGTCTATTCAATTAGCTAAGTTCCCCACGGCACCTATCCTCATATGTGGGTAGAGTATGCTTGTTTCCTGTATCTCCAGAAGTTACAGCCGTTTGGACAAACCATATAAAACTGCCTTACTACGGTTCCCTTTTATTTTGTTTCTTTTATACTTTTTTTATTAAAAGAAAACGTGTTATATAACTGATTAAACAATATTAGCAAGGGTTAGGCTTTGCTTGCCTCTTACTTAAAGTCCATTTTATATTCCATGCCTATCTGACATGGAATGATTATATGATTTTACTCTAGAACAAACAGCGTTGTCACACAGTTATAGGAAGTCAAAAAATGAATTTATGGACATGATAAACAGGCAATAAAATTATGTTACGGGGGGGACTCCGAAAAACAAACACTGCTATGTTAATGCTGATGGCAGACTGCATCATTAATGTCATCAATGTTTGAATCTGACTTACAACTTTTAGAAATTTCTCAACACTGACTCTGAAACATCGGGCTTTCGGTATGTGACAGACAGCAATATGCCTGCGGGGGTTATGTTTGGGAATAACTCTTCTGCATTACAAACAGGTGAGCAATAGAGATTATGTCACATTATCTAGAAAAGGCAATGGGACTGACTGGGGCACAACAGAAATGCCTGTATGAAAAACTGAAGCTCTGACTTGGTTGGCTCCCTGTATGTTTTATAACTGGCTATCAGTTTAGAGTGAGCCATGGCTAATATTTTAGACAGATTTATCATAAGATTTCAATTGAATCATAAATATCTAAACTCAAGTGGTCAAAAGTAACCTTGATGCAATATAAAGTGTACTATATGAACTAGGGATGCACCGATACCAAGTGACGTACTCGGTACAAGTGACGTACTCGGTACAAGTGACGTACTCGGTACAAGTGACGTACTCGGTACAAGTGACGTACTCGGTACAAGTGACGTACTCGGTACTGATACTTTTCGAGCTCTAAGACTAGACTAGAGAAAAATTCAAAAGTTAGGAGGCCGCTGTCATTTGTAAGGAGCACACAGAGCTCCCGGGATTAGTACATCTCTGTTATAATGTTTGATTTTGTTTTTATAAACCTATATACAGGGATGCACCGATACCAGTTTTGCGAGTACAAGTACGGATACTTGCCCAAGTACTCACAGATACAAGTTCTGATACATTTTTGTTTAGTGTCATGTGACAATACAGACTAATGATTTCAGGACAGTGGTTGAGCGCCAGAGTCCGGTCCCAGCTGCAACTCTGGTAGTTCTCATGAAATGCAAAGTATCGGCATTGGTATCTGAACTGGTATCGGTGCATCCCTAATATGAACAGAATATATACATATAGAATATTGGAATATATATAGTGCTTGCAGCATTTTGATCGCACCGCACCGGACCACACTGCAGGCACAATGTGTCTTGCAATCCCGTGCGGGCGATCGCATTGCGACCGGAGGGCGTGGCTACGGGGCCATTCACTTCAATGGCCCACCACGCCCCCTCCAGCCCGGCAAAAAAGTGATCCGGCCGCAATTTGAGGCAGTGCATTCTGGCCAAAAACGGACTGAAACGCACTGCTTATGTTGTGAACTAGCCCTTAGGTCTAGGGTTCAGGTTATTGGGAGGTCAAGTTTCAGGGTTGGGTTAAAGCATATCTAAACCCAAAAACAAAAATGTAATATATTGCAGCTTCCCAGTCCTTAAATGTGGTGGCTGCATAAATTTATTTTTTCAGCCTGTTTTCCTTTTTTTTTCTTTCCACCTGGTGATTCTGCCAGTAACACACTTCCTGTCCTAGTTTGACAATGCTTACTCGCACTGTGGCAACCATTAGATATCAAGACAGGACACAAGGAAGCTCCCCCTGTCCGCATATGGTAGGCAAAGGCCTGTAGACATCAGAACAATAAAACTGATAACAGTGCAGCACAGGCAAACAGCACAGGAAGTTATCAGCGGACAAGATTTCTGGCAGGATCAAGAGGTATTTTTTGCACTTATAAAAGATATATCACAAAATATTTTCAATGGTATGAAAAATACAGACACAGTGTGCAGTATTTCCAGCAATGTCCTGCGGTTGGTGAACATGAGCTAATCCTCTCCTGTATAAACAATTCCCTTAGTCTGCTATACATATTTGAGCTGCAAAAAAAAGCAATCAATCTTTGATCTCAAGCTCCAAATTTAGAACACATACGATACCTTGATTGTTACCCATTGCCATAAAACCATCTCTATGATAGTTTGCTACTTTCGCTTGTTTGGAGACATTTACTGGGATCTGTTGGTAGTTAGAGCCTAGCCGGTACCTCAGGGCTTCAGGATACGCAAGCATGCGTCCCTAGGAGGAAAAAAAATCCAAATAGTCTCTTAGTACATGAAAATTCAGCATAGACATCTGTGCTAATTACCACCACAGATCAGCTAAAGCCCCTTTGTGATGCACTCTGATTAGCTGGAATAGTGGCAAATGCTTGTTAGACTTACATCAGAAAAAAAGAATTCCTCAGAAGCATTTATATACTTAAAGTGACCATGTCTTTCCTTTCCTGCGCCACTAAAAGCCACTTGCAAGAAATCATCCCCTGCTGGGAATCCAACACTTTCAAAATGTCCATCTACTGGGCCCCTGTAGTGCTCAGTGGTTCCTCCTGCCAACCTCAACCTCACTGATATGTCCTGTATTGACATGAAGATCAACAGGAAGAACCACTGGGCAGTGGGGGAAGCCAGGAGATTGACTCTATTGGATGTGTTGGTATGAGAACAAGATTTCTGATGAATGGAATGATGAATGGCAAGCTTCTTCTTTTAAAAATGGTTTTACTATTTCAATTTCATGACAGGGTCTCTTTACAGATAAGTAATCACGACTGAGTTTAGGCAGCAATAGAAATTTGCAGTTTTTACATTTTATAATGGTTCCAGCTTATTATAAAATATTTATGTCTGGCTGGTCATTGTCCTGACTTATGTTGTCCACGTCTGACCCTTCAGCTTGAAGGGTGAAAGGTCTTACCAGCAGCATCCTGTCAGGGCTGGGTTCTATTCCTGGTATCAGATTCTGTGGGCAAAAAGCTATTTGTTCAACTTCAGCAAAGTAATTCTCTGGATTTCTGTTTAATATTAACTTCCCCACTGGTAACAATGGGAACTCTTCATGGGGCCAAATCTGCAACGAAAGACAATCATTACTAAATCCTCCTTAAAGCATATGTCAAGGCAAAATTAGAAAAACAAAATGTACATCTCTGAAATACATGCGCATGTCCCCGTGTATTATTTATGTACACACATCAAGTACAGAAAAAGACCTGATGAA
Source organism: Nanorana parkeri (assembly GCF_000935625.1). Classification (NCBI taxonomy): domain Eukaryota; kingdom Metazoa; phylum Chordata; class Amphibia; order Anura; family Dicroglossidae; genus Nanorana; species Nanorana parkeri. Next base: position 226,274 of record NW_017308002.1, read on the forward strand.
GTGCCAAAAATATAGTGAGCTCCTACCTTCATTTTTGACATGACAACACAGCCCTGAATTCCAGAGCACGTGGTGTCAGCCCTGCTTACTTAATTATTGGTGAATTACGAAGGACAAAGCCCTCTCCTCATCTCCTACCCTCTCCTCATCTCCCACCCCGTCTTTATCTTCATAACCCCTCTCCTCATCTCCTGCCCCCTCTTAATCTTCATAACCCCTCTCCTCATCTCCCGCCCCCTCTTTATCTTCATAACCCCTCTTCTCATCTCCTGCCCCCTCTTAGACTTGTGCGCCGTCAAAAAATTTGTTCTGTTTCGTTTCGTTTCGGAATATCCGTTATTTCGTATTTCGTAATTCGTAACTGAACTCAATTCGCATTCGGATTCGTACGAAATACGAATTTTCGTCAGTGGCGGTTATATTTTCATAACTTTGCGAACATTCGTTATTATGAAGTTAAAAAGCAAAATACCTTTGTTAATATTGGAGTGGTAGTTTTTTTTTTATCCGAAATACAAATTCCGTTAACGAATTCCGGATCCGAATTTCGTATTTCGGATTAAAAAAAAACTACCATCAATCAACTCCAATATATTAACTTCAATATATTAACTTGCTTTTTAACTTCAATATAACGAATGTTCGTAACGGAACGAAAATACATCAACGGAATTTCGTATTTCCTGCCTGTGTGTGTAACTGTGTATTGTAATGCATCAGCAGCAGCGGATCCGTAATTCGGATTAAAAAAAATCTTGTCATGTTGTTCAACCTCATTTACAGGGGTAATATTAGTTCCTGTTTCAAAGAAATTCGGATCCGAAATTCGTTAACGGAATTTCGTATTTCGGATATAATTCGGAAACTGCCATTCAGATTTCGGATGCTCCGAAATTCGGAATTTCAGGAAAATTCGTACGAATTTCGATTCGTAACGAAACGAATCGCACATGTCTACCCCCTCTTCATCTTCATAACCCCTCTCCTCATCTCCTGCCCCCTCTTTATCTTCATAACCCTTCTCTTCATCTCCCACCCCTCCTCATCTTCATAACCCCTCTCCTCATCTCCTAATTTTTGTTAATAGTTGAGGTGCTTGAATGCATTTTTAAGATTTCTCTCCTGACTCTAGTGTCAGTGACTTTGAATTGCTATGCAAACATAGATAAAGGTCTGTTCAAGGTCTCCATAATCCTTGTTCCACCTGAGCCCGGATGTTCACCAGTATCAGCTTGTCTCAACTCTCCCCAGAATACATAAAGAGAAACTTGTCATGGACCGGTTCTGAATAAACGTTATTGACTATGCGTCTGTAATAGAGCTTAGTCATCCAGGAGCAACCATGGCAGATCAGATCAAACATTATTCCAAGCTGAGCATTACAATAATAACATTAGATATGTCTTCACTAAAAGTGCAGTTTAGTCTCTCTTTAAACAGAGGTTGGATTTTTTGGGTTGATTTGATATATTTATAACAATGGCGCCTTACCTTGGTGATATCAAAAGGATTAAAAGGCATATTTTTGGCTTCCTCGAAGGTCATGACCTGGATATACAGTGTCCAGGAAGGGAAGTCTCCTCTGCTAATGGCATCTCCTAGATCTTTAATTGCGTACTCCGGATTTGTTCCAGAAAGAGCCGTCGCTTGCTCCCTTGTTAGATTTTTTATACCCTGATCCGTCTAAAGGGGGTGAATAAAAAAAATACATTTATAAAATCGTAGTTAATTTATTAAGTTATGCCAAAAGGGACCCCCTTAAAGCCTGCCCAGTGCTTACAATGTGCCTTTGAACTTGCTGGAAAATATGACTACTTTAGGAAGTCCATTTCCTAGCACAGCCCCCTCTCTCCTCCATGTCATAGCCCTCTCCTCTTCATGGAGAGTCTATTTGCTATCTATGCTGGCCCAGCTCCTGCACCCCTCATCTTCCTACATAATATAGAGAGTCATTTGAGGGACACCTCTGAGTCTGCTGGCGCTGCTGACATCACATCCAAGGTGGGCAGCACCCAGCCGCAGTTTTTTTGGATATCTACACTAAGGAGGCTTTTACAGTTAAACAACATTCCTTAAATGCATGTGTAACCCAGGCAAGACACTATCTGCAAGGGGTTTGCATGTTCTCCTTGTGCTTGCGTGGGTTTCCTCCAGATACTCCGGTTTCCTCCCACACTCCAAAGCCATACTGGAAGGTTAATAAGCTCCTGTCTAAATTGGCCCTGTGTATGTGTGCAATGGGGACCTTAGATTGTAAGCTCCTCGAGTGCAGGGACTGAGCAGTATGTGCAGTATGTAAAAGCAACGCGTAAATTGTCAGCGCTCTATAAATACCTGTAATAAATAAATAAGTAAATAAATAGATATATGCTTATGGGAAGATTTTGGCTGAAATGAAAAGACAGGGTCTCTTTAAACAAAACAAAAACAGATAAATTACATTTCTTTTTTTCGTTAAAAATGCCTGTTTATCACTCTGAGAGGAAAAAAGCTAAAGGTTTTAGATAGACTTCAATTGTTATAGTCTTTGTTAGAGAGATTTACCTCCATTTCCTGTTTTTACCAGACAGGAAGCAAGGGGAACTTTACAACAACAACTGCCCTCCCCCCCCCTTCCCCCGCCCATGCTGCTTTAAGCACTTACCTTATTTGATGCCTCTTGATCCAATCATCTTCTTCCTTCCACTCGTTTCCGACAGTCCCTCCAGCGCTGGTGCCGGTCTCTGATCCACCACAGACTCCTCATGTCCCACCGTGTCTGTCCAACGTGCGCGCTCCCGGCTGCCCGGCTGCATCCATTGAGTTTAACTTTCTCTTCTCTCCCTTCCCCTCCACTCTACTGTGCATGCGTCCACACACTTCTTCTTTACAGGAGTCGGGAGTGCTTCAGCCGGGAGCGAGCAGCGCTGGGACAGGTCAGTAATTAGGTATTTGCCTCATTTGTATAATGTTTTTAATCATGGGGCATATACAGTATTTACTGCTTGCTAGCAGGAGATAAATGCCAAAAAACAAAAGACTTTAATTATACTTTCAAGCTGGCCATACACTGCTTAGATTTTCAAAAGCACTTTTTAACAAAAGATCTTTTTCGACTTCCTATTATTTTATGGGGTCAAATCGACAATCAATTTTTACCGTAGCGACGAAGGAGCAGGATTGGAAAGTGAATGTGGTTTTCATTCGGGAACCTCCAATCATTCGGAAATCGAATGTTAGAATCAAACGAAATTTCGATTTACATGCCATCATCGATAATGATGGCATTATTATTATGGCATTATCATGTGGTACAGAAAGATCTTTCGTATGAAAGTTCGTTCGGAAATCTACTCGTGGATGGCCAGCTTAAGTAGAGTAGGGGAAGAGCACAGTCATATTTTTATTTCTGTCTGTGTCTGCAGATTTTCCTTTTACTTCCTGTCCGGTGAGACTGTTGTCAGCAGGACAGGAAGTGAAAATAAATCTCTCTAATGAAGCTCCAGACAGCAGTAAAAGCCCGGCAGGAATTCTAATCCTCCTCCATGCTATTCAAAGCTAGAAGAAAAACAAGTATTTGGTTTGATACACTTTACCATTAAAGGGCTTTCTTCTCCACTTTCCTTTTTTTTTTTTTTTTTTTTTTTTCTATTTAATCTTGCTGAAATTTGTAATGGTTAGTTAGCGGGGCAATATACATCCAGTACTCACATTGTAGACAAACTTGCAATATACAGGCTTTCCACGTGCATTGATCATTTTGAAGGGATGGATTCCAAATCCGTGCATGTGTCGATAACCATCAGGGGTACCACGATCAGTAAATATCATAGTGACCTACAAAATGAACTGATATTAGTACATAAAGTCATCTCCATGTGCTTCCCCATTACAGCAGACCTGACCTCAGTGGTATATTTGTTCTCTAAGGATGTGGTACCTTATAGGCCAACCGAATTTAATGTGATAATAAGTGATCTAAATATGAATTACAATATAGGAGTCATTTAGTCTAAAGCAAATATAAAAATAATACATTTGTGTATATAAGGGACTGTTAAGCTACTAAAGCGATCATTAGAAAAAAAAAAATAATGTACGTAAAATCAGTTTTTTTATTGTACAATATTTATTTACAACCCTTCTCATCTTCTGTTGTATCGTCTCATGATATTTATGTGGTCACCTGTATACATTTTTCCACCCATGACAGACCAAAGGAGCTCCACCTTAACCACTGCACTGCTGTGTCAAAAAGATATAGAGCAGAAATAGCACCCAACCCAGACCACCACCACCATATGGCATATGGATGCCGTATATTGGGGAGGGGCTATTTCTGCTATATATTGGGGAGGTACTATTTCTGCTATATATTGGGGAGGCACTATTTCTGCTATATATTGGGGAGGCACTATTTCTGCTATATATTGGGGAGGCACTATTTCTGCTATATATTGGGGAGGTGCTATTTCTGCTATATATTGGGGAGGTGCTATTTCTGCTATATATTGGGGAGGTGCTATTTCTGCTATATATTGGGGAGGTGCTATTTCTGAAACTGTCGATTTAACTCTTGGCGCTAATGATTACCATCACACAATCCTCCAGGAGTAGTCTTTCTTGTAAAATATCCACAGCTTTTGGAGAGGCTGCTCGTCAAAGAGACTCTGGGGTTCTCATCAGATAGATAAAAGACAAAAGCGACTAAGTGCCACCTCCTTGTGTGAAATCTTCTTTTATTGAATAATGAAAACGGTTATAAATACTCACAATTGTAAAATTGAAGTGACGCTTGTCAATAGGGGACCACAAGATCAGTGTCTAAGGAGTGTTCCGCTTCCACTGCGTATAAAAAACTGCCTCCGGTCACATCACCGCATGATGGAATGGTGATGTGACCGGAGGCAGCTTTTTATACGCAATCTGAGCGGAACATTCCTTAGACACTGATCTTGTGGTCTCTTATTGACAAGCGTGACTGAAATTTAATAATTGTGAGTATTTACACACAAGGAGGTGGCGCTTTGTTGCTTTTGTCTTTGAGGTGCTATTTCTGCCACATATTTGGGAGGTGCTATTTCTGCCATATTGTATTTTGGGGTGTCGCTATTTCTGCCATTTGTTTGGGGAGGTGCTATTTCTGCCACATTTTGGGGAGGTTCTTTTTCTGCCATATGGTGAAGAAGGTTCTTTTTCTGCAATATGGTGAGGAAGGTTCTTTTTCTGCCATATATTGGGGAGGCACTATTTCTGCTATATGTTGGGGAGGTGCTATTTCTGCTATATGTTGGGGAGGTGCTATTTCTGCTATATGTTGGGGAGGTGCTATTTCTACCATATATTGGGGAGGCACTATTTCTGCCATATATTGGGGAGGCACTATTTCTGCCATATATTTAGGAGGTGCTATTTCTGCCATGTGTTGAGAAGGCGCTATTTTTCTTTTTGACAATAATTACTTGCCATCTGTCACATTATCAGCTATCCTTGATCCCTTACACAGCAATACGTAGACTGGGAATTCCCTTTGCACAGCGCTGTCCGTCTCCCTTCCTGGACATGAGGGGAGAACGGTGAGTCCTCCTGCCTTTCCTCACTGTGCTGTCAGAAGGCTGGGGCTGGCAGATGACCAAGCTGTATTGCAATGCAGGTCAACAAACTAGCTATGGTGTTTGGCAGGGGTGCCTATATTTCACAATTGGCCAGACAGAATTACAAACATATTTTGGCAGGTGAGACAAGACAGAGTACCTCATGGAGGGTTTCTGGGCGAAGGCTAAAAAAATCCCACAGTGCGTTTGGGTCTTTTAGATGTGTCTGTGGGTTTCTCTTCTGTGCGTGTGAAAGGGACGGGAACTAAACAAAACAAGAAAACAAAAGTCAGATCTGAAAAGCATACATCCATCTCTTAACTTGTATTATAGAAATAAACTAGATCCTAGATAAAACAAATAGTAATAAAAGGAAACATGAACTAGACTGGCATGGCTAAGCTCTCCTGAAAATGATCATTTCCTGGCAATTATGCTGATACAATTGCTTCAATGCAGACCATGACTTTGCTGGCTGCATATTTGTGCTGGGCCTTTGACTGTGCTGAACCCACGGACAGCCAGGCATCTTACATTTTCAATGAACAACAATGACTTTCCTGAGTATTTATCCCATAACAGGTTTCCTTTTAAAATATAAACATTTTGCATAGAGAGGACATAACCTACCTGTAATTTTAATCATCTTGTGCATTTATTTACTTTGGTAGATAAAGGGTCAGTCCACTCTTAAGTAGATTTTATTGTATCCTGGTGAGCTGGCTTTTTTATGTATTGAATACTCCAACAGTGAGATCTCCCTGTTATAATCCATGACCTTGCTCCGGTCCACTTGGGAGTGTTAGGGGTTCCCATCTCTTTATGTTACATTTCCCATAATGTAAAATAAATATAAAATTCAGACATATAGACGGCTGAAATCCAAGACAAGGGTGATCCTGCAAGCGCGACCCGGCTCAACGATTCAAAAATTGACTGAGCTGGGTGGAAGATTATCAACCAAACAATGACTGCATCCTGTCAAATGCAGTCTATATCAGGGTATTACAACATTCACTGGTCCCGCACTTCCTGCATACAATAGCCAGCAGGGGAGATGCCTCCAACCACACTGTTTATCATGGATGGGGGAATTGATTGATTTTCTCTTGTTCAGCACATGGGCTGAGCGAGAGAAAATCAAGATGTGTATGACTGGTTTTAGAGTGGGACCCCTCATAATGGCCACCACAGCTATGCAGAACTGGGAGCACAGTTCAGGGATTTCACAACATTCCCAAACGATATATTACGCTGTTATGTAATGTAAATGACCAGGGGTTACCAAAAAGTTATAATATAAGTTCAGTTGAACACTAGTCACTAAATCATTATTACATCTTATTACAAAGTTGTAAGCTCTCCTGATGATGAACATTTTGCAACTTAGAATGCATTGGCAAGAGGCACTTTTCCATATGCTGCACTGTTCTTCTGCCCTGCAGTTTGCCGGTACCCCAGTGCAGTAACAAGGTGTCTCCCACCTTGACTGCCTTTAGGCATTCCCTAAAGACTCATCTCTTCAGGGAAGCCTATCCCCCCTCAACCTAACCGCTCAACCATCACGTTCTCAAACAATCCATCCCCACACAGCTACCTCCTCATGTATCAATTCCCCCTCCCTTTTAGATTGTAAGCCCTCAGGGTCAGGGCCCTCCTTACCATCTTGTCTCGATTTGTATTGTGATTGTAATGTCTTACTTATATTGTAAAGCGCTGAGCAAACTGTTGGCGCTATATAAATCCTGTATAATAATAATAATAACAACACTGGTGAGTATTGTATTAAGATGTGCTGAATACATTCATATCCATTGTAACTGTGATTGCTTTATCCTAACATGTCCAATAAAGCCTTTATGCCATAGGAGGCCACTATGTTTATTTCATAGGCTCTACTGTGATTAGATTAAGCATGATTGGATGACCAGTGACTACAGCATGAGAGTGCTGGAGACACCGTAAAAAAATGAAGGCTTAAAGAAGAACTGTGCTTTTCACTCACCTCATAGTTCTAGCCGACCTGTGACAATGAGACTGTCACAGGTCGGCTCAGTAGATCGAGAAGTGAGGGAACACATACCGGCGTTCGCTCACCTCTCTGCCGTGACAGGGGAGGGGCTGGATTCCCCCCTCCCCGCTCCGAACATCCTCCAGCGCTGACTGGCGGATCGGGCGGGTACAGCTGGCTCTGCCTCTAGATAGGCAGAGCCAGCTGTCACTCACGCAGCTGGGCGGATCCCGGCATAATTGTCGGGATCCACTTCAGCTGCGGCGTCTCAGTATACCGCGAGCAGTAGCTCGCTGTGTACTGTTGCGTCACAGTATACTGAGCTTAGGGTGACGGGAGGACGCTAGTTTGTGTCCTCCCATTACCCTAAGGAAAACAATGGGGAAAAGCCTTTACCCCATAGTTCTCCTTTAAGAGAGTGACCCAGCAAGGAGAATTTGGGCAAAATTAGAAGTTTTAAATGTTAGAAGAAGAAAACTAGAGCTGTCCATTAATCGCAGAGGCAGGAGGATTGTGCAGACACTAAAGACCTCTGAGTGCTGCAGAATCTTATGCTCTACAGTGTGTGAATGTGTATGAGGCTTGTGTTGATGGGAAAATGCAGCACACTTTCAGATGCATTCAACTTGCATTTGAGTTCAGTTGAAGACTCTTCTGAGTTCCTTTAGAAGTGCATTTGACCTCCTCCTAAACTGCGTTTGCATTCCCATTGCCTTATATTGGGATAAAACAAGTTGTATGGCAAACAAAAGCCTGCATGCACAGGCCCTAAGGATGATTGTATGTCAGCATCTTTGTGGAAAGAACTAAATTGAATGGCTTATTGTTTTTTCCTGGTTGCACAAAGATTTGCCAACATACTGGGAAATATCTTTGAGTGACAATGAGCACCTTGAACATCCTTATTGGCCCATTCCAGACCTACACATACAGTATGTCCTCAGTCTTTTGAGTAATGCTGGGCATCATTCAACCCAGAAAGTCAAGGACATCTTGTGGCGAAAAGAGTGTTTTACAGCTGCAGGAAAGGTGATGCTGCTTTACAAATATAAAAAAAACAGACTTTGGAAGTGCTGTGTCCTCAAGGAATTGGAACTCTAATTTTTTGGCATTTTACTTACTACTTCTTTACTAGTCCACAGGTGTCTTTGGTGAGCACAACCCAAGTCTTGGCACCAATCTTTGTCTACCGATGTGCAATGTTCTGTAGCAGTATTTACTTTACCCTCTTCCTCTGGTAGTGCAGTGTACTCACCAACATAGGGTCTCTTAAGAAAAACACTGGGCTGTTGTTGCCAACCAGGTCCCAGTTTCCTTGCTCTGTGTAGAATTTAACTGCATACCCACGAGGTTCTCGAGTGAGATCAGAAGAACCATTCTCACCACCTGCAAAGAGACCATATGAATCCCAATAAAGACATTATATTGTTACAGAAAACAGATATATGTATAAGAAACGTATAAGAAATGTACAAACATGCCCCCCCCCCATCAGGCAGGAAACAGTTACGGTAAGCTACCCCACACGTGTTAAGATGCAATGCGTAAAGCAAGCCATTCATTTGGAAGGGCCTGTCAATGTACCACAATGGAAATTTTAACAGCCCTGAACCCGTTATTTTTCCCAATGCACCTCACCACAGTGCACACATGGTTCACCAATGAAAGTAACAAATGTATCCATTCATTGAAAGTGAAATAATCAGCTCATCTTCTTTCACAAAAGCATCACATAAATCAGTCATCTAACGTTTTGGGCCGCCCAGGGTCCATTCCTCAAGGAAACATAGTGACCACTGGTGCTGGTGACTTCTTTTCAATTCATGTGTACTCTGCACGGCACCATCTGCTGCTGTCGCAACAAGCACCACTCCAGCACGATTGGTCACTATTGCTGTAAGGAGTGCCGCTTAGAATCTGATCACTAGATGAATCCATCCCATACACAAACCTCTCACCTCCAAACTTCTGGTGCACTAAAATGCATGTACTGTGGTGCACTGGATATGTGCATTGGGATTCCATTCAAAATAAATGGCAACAGAAGGTGTTTAGTTTCATGTGCTTCCTATACAGTCTAAACACAGACTGACACATGCCAAGCTACAAGCCTGCATTGACACAAGTCCAAAAGCCCAACAGGCTTTGTGCCTTTGGGCTTGTATCAATGGCAGTAGTTTGCACTCCCTTAAACTTTGCCTGATGTGAACAAAAGCTCGTCAACACAGGCCCTTAGTGTACCCGGCCTGCCTGCATTATCATCAAGTCCATCAAGTGGAACTGTTTGTCTGTTAGATGTGATCCATCTGTCCAGGACAGGGCTGAGAATCTTTGGCCTTGGGGGCAGACACAACCAACTGGCACCTTTTTGATAGAAGGGAGAGAAAGTGTACCATGTAAAGTATGTCATGGTGCCACATTGGTTGGTGGGCATGGTGAAAGGTGGATGTTCCTAAAGGACATGGTTTATAGTGACATGCCTTTTCACATCTTAAAACATCAGCTTCCCTTGGGACTCTTAGCATTCAGTCAGAAACTTGGTGCTAGAGGACTATCCTATGCCAGGCGCTGTGTTTGTAGGTCTAAACAGGGAGCAGATAGCTATAAAATGCCCACCATGCATTACTGACTGCGGATCCCGCTCTGATCAATGCCTGAATGGGGAAGTATCTCCACTAAGGGCCACCAGCTCAACATATTTATTAGTACTGGAGCAAACGTCCTCCTGCCTAATCCTCAACCAAGATCTGTCCCAGGCTTTGCCTATCAGTGACTGTCATAGTAGAGTAGATGGGCCCTTTAACCAAGTACACACTGCATCTGTGTCTGGCTGTGCTCAGTCTGTCAGAGTTCTGTGACGTATATCAATCTACTTAAAGGAAAATTCCACCTTTTTATTAAAAAAATTATAATAAGTAATGCACATTTAGTATTTTTTGCATTCAAGCCAGTAAAACATTGCAACCGTGATCTATAGATTAGGGGTGCAATGTTCTGGTGTCTTCAGAGTCTTCCTCCCATTCATGTCTGCGTACTGAGGCATGGACACTCAGTAACATAGATGGGAGGACGAATGAATGGACTACGAGTGTGGTGACATTAAGTACTACAAGTCCCTCTGCCGCTATGGCTGATTGAACTTGTGGTTTCTCTATTCACAGATCAGTAACAGTGAATGGATGATGCGGCTGTTAAACTTAGCCTTTAATAGCCTTGAGCCTCATATTTTACGCTGTCACTGATCTCTCCAGAGCTTATGGCATTATCCAAGGTGTATAGCATACTTCAAACACTGACAATTAATGTGGCTAATTGCAGCCTGTAAGCTCAAGACTCTACAATTCCAGGGCCAAAAAAAGCAAACATAAGCTCTCCATCACTGGCACACAGAACGGGTACATGGAGGTAAAACCTGGTACAATGTCTCCCTCTCATGGTGCAGCTACAGATTACAGGAAAGCAGTCAGGAGTTCTTAGGAAATGTGATTGTTTCTTTTATTAGTGATTTTTTTAAACCAAATTTGTAGGTAGTCTTTACAGTAACTACGAGGGGAGGCCAATAAGTTCTTACCCATGATCTAGATGTGCTAGGGATCTGAAAGTTTGCAGGTTTATAGGTGGATATCTTAGTAATATGCATGCCAATTTTTTTTGTAGGTCGTGGTGAATTATAGTTAGAGCCAAAAGAAATGGAGTAGGTGTCATGCCGGACAAAGTTGAATACCGAGCTGTGATTAGGTTCCTCCATCTTCAAGGGGAAAAATAATCCATGAAGAGATGTCAGCTGTGTATGGATAGGATTGTCAATAGTTTATGAATCTGCCCCTGAGCGTCCAGGTCAGGTGAGTAAGGTGGATGGGGCAGAGATTCATAGCGTATGGACAATCCTCTCCATACACAGCTGACATCTCTTCATGGATTATTTGGGCAGATTTCCCTTGAAGATGAAGGAACCTAATGACGGCGCGGTATTGAACTTTGTCCGTCATGACACCTACTCCATTTCTCTTGGCTCTAACTATAATTCACCACAAGCTACAAAAATTGGCATGCATATTACTAAGATATCCACCTATAAACCTGCAAAATTTCAGATCCCCAGCACATCTAGATCATGGTCAGGGTAAGAACGTATTGGCCTCCCCTCGTATCTAGGTTAGAAAGCACAGTCGGCACTGAACAAATGCTGAATTTAGTGCGAGGTGACCTTCCATTGGAATTAAAATTCCCTAATAAAAATCAATAATTCATCTTTTAAAAATGGGAATGGTTAAAGTTGGCAGGAGAATGTAACATTGGAACTACTATTTACTAGACATGTGCGATTCCTTTCGTTTCAAATCGAAATTCGGACGAATGTTCGGAAATTCGGACATTCGGATGTATCTGAATTCCGAATTACAGATATAACGAATGCAAACGAATCCGAATTTCCGTTTCCGAAATTCGGTAGCGGTAGTTCTTTCGAACGTTCGTTTTGTTTTCGTTTCTTATTCGTTTCGTTCGTTGGAGCAAAGTGACATTAAAGAAGGAGAAAAAATGTTTTCCGAACGAACGAATGAATGGACAAAACGAATAAGAAACTAAAACGAAACGAACGTTCGAACAAACTACTGCTAACGAATTTCGTCCGAATCCGAATTCCGAATCCGAATTGACTTTCACACCCGAATCCCGAAAAACGAAATAACACAAATCCGAATTTAAAACGAAACAAATCTAAACACATTTTTATGGCAGTGCACATGTCTACTACTATTAACCTCCTTGGCGGTATTCCCGAGTGTGGCTCGGGGTTAATTTTCAGTACCATAAGCGGTAACCCTGAGCCACACTCTGGATTATAGCGTAGCGTTACTTACCTTGTCCACGAGCCCCGCTGTGTCCTCCGGCCGATGCCGGCATCCGTCTTCCGGGTTCCGTCCCTTGCGAGCGTCCGCACTGCGGCGTCCCAGTATACCACGAGCTGTAGCTGGCAGTATACTGAGCTTTGGGTGACGGGAGGACGCTAGTTTGTGTCCTCCCGTTACCCTAAGGAGAACTATGGGGAAAAGCCCTGACCCCATAGTTCTCCTGAGCTGAGTGAACCTTCGCTGACCAAGCAAAGTGCAAAGCTGGTTAGGAAACCTCTAAATGTAACAAATCAGTAAGTTCCCTCTAGTGAGCGCACTGTTTTCAATGCACATCTGGGCTTTTCCATAACGTACCACCACTGCAATCAGAACAATGGCTACCTCTAGCCAATCAGATGACATCACCACTGTCAAAACCCAGGGGGAGAAATCTACCACAATTCAACCACTGTGCATAGCGAATACATCTTAGTTTTATTACTTACTTGTAGTGGAGAAGCGCACAGCGATTGGCGTCTTCTTCCCGATGTACTCAAACACACAGGCTTTGCAGTAGTGGGTAATATTGTGAGTCACTTCAAAATACCCAAAAGCTCCTAGAAGGAAACAAAAGTCAAAAAAATATTCATGTTTACCCGTTGATCTGACTTCCTAACTTCCTGTTTGGGCTGACAACACAGTGGCTCTGCTGCTCTAAAATCCTAAGCAGCATTGTCACTCTTGCCTGCTGGACTATAGAACTGCACTTGTTTCCACCCATCTCTGTCCCTCTCCACATGCAAATATTTATCAAATAAATATAGCTGGCCCTAAACCATTATAACTCCCCTGTAAGAAACGTTTCTGAAAAAAAATATTTGTAGACTGTATGTACTTGTATAAGTGTTGTAGGGATATACATTGTAAGCTCCTCAGTGTATCAGTGTACCGCGAGCTACAGCTCGCGATATACTGAGCCTAGGGTGAAGGGAGGACGCTAGTTTGTGTCCTCCCGTTACCCTAAGGAGAACTATGGGGAAAAGCCTTAACCCCATAGTTCTCCTTTAAGGAAAACCTGGCCAACAAGAGACCAATATCACAGTAGTAACAATGTCACAATGTTTGTACAATGATACTTGTGCATTATAGATATAATGAGGCCTATAGTTTTTTCATGACATGAGGTAAGATTATGTCATCAGGAATATTATTATTATACATTATTCATTAGAGGATAAGCCTGAGACACCATTATGAAATATCATCATATTAATGTCCAACTTCCCATCTGTCATCACCCTTCCTATAATACCTGATACTAATGCCAAGGCTTCTACTGCTGGACACCCCAGGCTCTGTTAGCCCTCATTCACACGGGTAACAGCCGGCCGTTCAGATCCGTGCTGTATTGGGCCGCTCCCGGGAAGGGCAGGTGCTGCGTGTGATTGCACGCAGCAGCCTGTTCTTCACGAAGTACACCGCCGTACGCTGACCCGACCTGCACGTCCGTACGGGTGCAGGTTTCCGTGCCCGGATGCAGACAGGATCCATCAGGTCGGTGTACGAGTACGGACACCCGTACCGACAGTCGGCTTTACGGTAGAAGCGATTCTGGCAACTCAGCTGTCGCCAGATCGCTTCTACGGGCCGGTGAAGGGGTGTGTCGTTGCCCTTCCCACGGTCCCGGGACCAGCTTGTTTGGTGTCGGCGGGAAGCTGGGGAGGAGATGGACAAACCTCTGTTCGTCGATCCCCTTCCTGTTCTATGGGACCGGGTGCGATGCAGATTGTATCACTTCCGGTCCCATAGCTGCCAGTGCCGGGCTCCTGAAGCCCAGCTATAAGTTATTGAAGTGCGATCTGCACTTCAATAGCTTATTTGGAGTGTAAAGGTGACATTAATAAGAGGGTTATTCACAAAAGGGTGAAGAGTTTGGAGGAGGCCGGAGAAGTGAACAATCTAGGACAACATAGCTGAACTGGAAAGTGAGCTGAATTGGAGAATTTTTTCAAATCAGCTATTTTGTCCTAGATTGTTCACTTATCCTGCCTGCTCCAAACTCTTCACCCTTCTGTGAATAGACCTGTCGGAGTCTTTTGGACCCGCAGCATCACCTTAAAGAGTACCTGTCACCACCATCTGCTATCACATGAGGGGCTTGTAAAGCCCCCCTATGTGATAGCAATTAAAGTAAAAAAATAAATATAAATAAATAACAGTTTTTAAAATTAACATAAAATAAAATTAATCTAAAAAGAATTTAACATTTTTTTTTAAAGTCCCACGCGAGCAAGCGATTCTTCGCGTAAAAACGCGTTGGTTGCGCCTACGTATGAAAACGACAAACGTGATACACATGTCAGGTATCGCCGCGCCCGCCGGAGTGAGAGCAATAATTCTAGGGCCAGTATTTTTGGGTATCTCTAAACTGATGACCTGCGGGGGCTTTTAAAGCGTCGTCTATGGACTTTTTGGGGTACTGAATTTTGGCGCCGTTTCACGGACGCACACAATTTTTAACCCGGGCATGTTGGGTATCTGTTTACTCTTTGTAACCTCATCTTTTATATTTTATTTTAAAAAATGGGTATTGTGTTGTGTTTTGGGGCATTTAAGTAAATTTTTCACTAAATCTTGGGGTTTGATGAGGAGTTGCGCTAATGTCGTGCAACATAAACATTTGCAACTGCCACCATTTTAATCTATAGGGTCTTGGCTTTCAGAAAATATATAATTTTGGGGGGTTTTAAGTAATTTTCAGGCCAAAAATGTGGAATATAACATGGGTGCAAAAAGTTTAAAAAAAGGCCTCAGTCATGAAGGGGCTAAACTTTTTATTTTTTACACTTAACTTTATTGCTATCACAAAGGGAACTAACATGCCCCCTATGTGACAGCACAGATACAGTCATAGGTTCTCTTTATGGAGACATCAGGGGTCTATTAGACACCTAATTTCATCTAGGGACCCTCCAATAAGCTAATGAATCAGCAATCGTGCTTCACCAGCTTCTTCTCCACCTACAGCAGCCGAAGAAATGACACACTGAAAGCGGAATACACATCACTTTCGGGTTCAGTGATTGGAGGGGAGATCAGCTGAAAGAAGTGTGTTGATCTAAATCCAATTTCAGCTCAGAGACCCGCCGTGCCAGCCTCGGGCCCGCACAGGGGACAGCGGAGCACGGGATAGGTGGCAGTGGTGGCCACACACTTCTCCAGCACCATACAAACGATTGGACGGCTCTATAACCGCCCGAACGCTTGTATGTAAACAGCCATCGCCGGCTATAAATGTATTTAAAGTTTTAACACGTCTACCCGCATTCAAATGGGAGCCAGCCGGCTGTTTAATAGCAACAGCCAGACGGCAAGTGGTTGAGCTGCTTTTGCATCCCACTGACTTGTACGGGGGAGAGAAGCAGATCTGACGTGAACACAAGCCCATCAACACAGGCCCTAAAAAACACAATCTCACTGGGGGCCACAAAGCCTCTATACAAGGTCCGAAGTGTGCATTCTCACCAGCTCCACGGGCATGCACCACCCTCTCCGGAATTCGTTCTCTGACAAAATGACCCATTTCCTCCATTAGCACCGCATCCTGCATGAGAATTGGCCCTCGGGGTCCTACGGTTAGTGAGCTTACAAGGGTCCCAATGGGAACCCCTTCGGATGATGTCAGCATCTTCTTCTGCAAAGAGATAGTAGAATACGTAGGGTTAACTTCAGGTTCTCCTTCAGGTCTCCTGCCCTGCCAAACAGGGCTGTGTGAGTATCAGAACTGGATGGACAGAAATACAAATCCTATGTACCGTATCTGTGTATTGAGCCGCTTTCCTTGAATTATATGATTTCACAACACACTGACATATTGGGTCAGACAGACATTGTATTAGCAACCTGCATTTTCATCCCCTTGTTATCCCGGTCTGAATGT
Organism: Nanorana parkeri; assembly: GCF_000935625.1. NCBI lineage: Eukaryota > Metazoa > Chordata > Amphibia > Anura > Dicroglossidae > Nanorana > Nanorana parkeri. The sequence goes on from NW_017308002.1 coordinate 242,630, forward strand.
GACTACGTAGTGCAATTGGCACCAGAGTTTGACCAATACGCCCACTGAACTCTAATCCTTAGTCAGACATGACCCGCTAATACCTGTGCACTTTAAGAGTGATTGAGGACACTTGTTATAAGAAGTGCTAGTCTCATTCACCTAACCAACCGCTCAGTGTCTGCAACCCCCTCTGCCGATCCCTCCACTGGCTTCCAATAGCCCAAAGGTTAAAATTCAAAAAACCACTTACAAAGCCATCCACATATCTGCCCCCGGCTATAAATCCAACCTTGTCTCAAAGTATCACCCTAACCGTCCCCTCAGCTCTTCACAAGACCTCCTGCTTTCCAGCTCCCTCATCAACTCCTCCCATGCTCGCCTCCAGGACTTCTCTAGAGTCTCCCCCATCCTATGGAACTCTCTACCCCAACCTGTCCGTCTATCTCCCACTCTGACTGCCTTTAGGCAATTCCTTAAGACTCATCTCTTCAGGGAAGCCTATCCCACCTCAACCTAACCGCTCAACCATCATGTTCTCAAACAATTCATCCCCACACAGCTACCTCCCCATGTATCACTGGCCCCTCCCTTTTAGATTGTAAGCCCTCAAGGGCAGAGACCTCCTTACCATCTTGTCTTGAATTGTACAGGTGAAACTCGAATAATTAGAATATTGTGCAAAAGTAATTGCAGTAAGTGCTGCAAAAGGGGCCCAAACCAAGTACTGAGTACATATGCATGCTTGTACTTTTCAGAGGTCCGATATTGTTCTATGTACAATCCTTGTTTTATTCATTGCATGTAATAATCGACTTTTTTGAGGTTGTGGATTTGGGGTTCTTGGGGTTTTCATGAGCTGTAAGCCATAATCATCACAATTATGACAAATCACGGCTTGAATTATCTTGCTTTGCATGTAATGAGTCTATCTCATATATTAGTTTCACCTTTTAAGTTGCATTAGTGAAATAAATGAACTTTGCACGATATTCTAATTATTCGAGTTTCACCTGTATTGTAATGTTTTCCTTATATTGTAAAGTGCTGCGCAAAATGTTGGCACGATATAAATCCTGTATAATAATAAGTGTGGCCATGATCCATCTATTGTCAGCCTAGAGCACTGGAGCGAGAGAGCAAGAAGGTAAATTGTGGCATATCCAATGCTAAATCAGTTCAAAATCATAACATACGATGATACAGGACTGTAAAAAAAAAGGTGTGTGACTTCAGTTGGGGGTCACTGTGCCTACCCAAGTGGGATGATGAGGGATAACTGTGGCCCACAGGTGGTTCACTGAATATCCAAAAGCCAGTAGAAAACTGATCCACTACAAAATACAAAGGGGTCTATTTCTAAACAATTTGCAGGGCCCTTCATCCTGCGAATACCTGCGTATTTCCATTTTTGGTGAATAATGCCAAAAGTGAATGTTCTTAATATACTTTTTTCCAAGTTTGAATGTAGTGTATCGCAATAATACATTATGGCCACTAGATGGAGCTGAAGGGCACATAATATAAAATACTTATTTCCTATGCTCCTCAGTTCCCTCTAGCGGCCAAAATGTATTATCACAACACACTACAATCGAATGGGGAAAAAATATATTAAGAACCTTCATTTTTGGCATTAATTACGGAGCATTTACCTACCCAAGTGGAATGAAGAGGGATAATGGTGGCCCATAGGTGGTTCACTGAACAACGCCCCCCTTGTTGTGAGCAGTTCTTTCTGGACAGCAGCCTCCAATCCAAAAGCCAGTAGACCACTGATCCAATACAGAATACAAAAGGGGTCTATTCCTAAACAATTTGCAGGGCCCTTCACCCTGCGAATATCTGTATACTTTATTTTTTCGTGAATAAAGCCAAAAATGAATGTTCTTAATATATTTGTTTCCAATTTTGAATGTAGTGTGTCTTAATAATACATTATGGCCACTAGATGGAGCTGAAGGGCACATAATATAAAATAGTTATTTCCTATGCTCCTCAGTTCCATCTAGTGGCCATAATGTATTATCACAATACACTACAATCGAACTGGGGAAAAAATATATCAAGATCCTTCATTTTTGGCAATATTCACCCAAAATGACCATTCATATTTATTTGCAGGGCAAAGGGCCCTGCGAATTGCTTATAAATAGACCCAAAAGTATTATAACACATACTTCCCTGTCCTGTCTTGTGGCTGGAAGGGGTGGGGGGGGTTGCTTCTGCGTGTGTAGCAGGTTTGTGGGATGGTTCATAACATTTGTTTTCAAAGTGGGGGCAAAGCCGGGAATTTCTCCTAGAGTTTGGAGTTCATTGCCGAGCAGAGCCAATTTCCTTAACCTGGAATGTTTGCAAGGCTTGCAGACCTTGTAGGGTGTGTTATTCACTCCCCCACCCTAAGCCTAGGGATGCTGGCAATTAAATCACATAATCTACAGAGATATTAAACTGCTTGACAATTATTTCATTAGTAATGTCAGCATGCTACAGATGACAGATTCCATCTCTCAGCAGCAGGAAGATTTGATTGCCCAAATAGAATTCCAAGCCTTACCTCCTTCTCAGGGACTTTGGCCACAATCAGTCACTGCCCACTCATCTAGTCCTACGTCCAACGTCTAAACATGTCTGTCCTTTATAAAATGTCCATCTTCTCTCTTCAGAACCCTGTGTACTTTGCCCTGATTTGTTTTTGTAATAAATACTTATATTATGTTTGTAATAAATATGTATTTTCTATGCTCCTCCGCTCCATCTAGTGGCCAAAATGCAGTATTACGTTACGTACAAACTGAAAAGGAAAAAAAAAGTAGGGATTCACCAATACCAGTTTTTCCGTATCGAGCACGAGTACCGATATTTTGCTTTCCATACTCGCGAATACCGATGCTGGTGGTTCTGCTGTCATTACCCGCTACCCGGGCAAACAGGAAGCCGGGTAGCGGTAATGACATGCCAACCGGCTTCCTGATTGCACGGGAAGCCGGCTCTATATTGTTTGGCCTGGAAATCGGCTTTCCAGTCAATCAGCAACGAGCTGGCTTCCCAGCCAACCAAGATGCCGGGGGGGAGAAATGACCCGCCTCCCGGCTTCATGATTGGCCAGGAAGCCAGCTCGTGCTGAAAGCCGGCTTTCCAGCCAATTAGCAGGGAGCAGGCTGTTCGGCCCGCTCAATGCTGATTAGCCAGGAAACCGGTTTCCCAGCCAATCAGCAAAGAGTCGGCTTCCAGCATCGAGCCAGCTTCCTGGCCAACCAGGATGCCGGGGGCGATTAATGACCCGCAACTCGACTTCCTGATTGACCGGGAAGCCAGCTCCTTGATGAATGGCTGGAAAGCCGGCTTCCTAGCCAATCAGCATCGAGCCAGCTGTTCGGCCAGCTCGATGCTGATTGGCCAGAAATCCGGCTTCCCAGCCAATTAGCAGGGAGCAGGCTGTTCGGCCCGCTCAATGCTGATTAGCCAGGAAGCCAGTTTCCCAGCCAATCAGCAAAGAGTCGGCTTCCCGACTCGTGACTACGTTAAAATGTGTAACCGGTCATGCATTCCACCGCCGAAAAACTGGGTGGGATTAGGTTAAAATGCGTGACCACATCACTGGTCACACATTCTAACGCAGTCACAAACTTTGATAGAACACCGGGACAAGAAGGAGAGTCAGAGCTCGTGATCTGCATATCTGTAACGGCTCCCGGCGGCTCACCCGCGTGACGTCACGGACACGCAACAGATTGATGTTCAATCTAAACCCTAGAACATACGGTACCGATAAGATCAAGGTATGCACCACCATTTCTTACATGAGGGGTGAACCGCGCGCGTGGGCCAACACCTTCCTCGAGAAGGAAGACCCAATCTTGAATTCCTTCAGTGGATTCTGCGAGGCCATGTCTTTGTTATACGATGACCCCTGCAAGCAGATTTCCGCGGAGTCAGCCCTACGCTCTCTTAAACAAGGCAAAAAACCCGTGGAGGATTATATTGCTGAATTTAAGCGTTGGGCGACGGAATCTGAATGGAATGACATTAGCTTACGCAACCAATTCCGGTTGGGTTTAGCTGAGTCAGTGAAGGATGAATTGGCCCGAACGGAGCTTCCCTTCTCTCTGGAAGCTCTCATAAAGTTGTCCATATCTATAGACAGACGCATGAGGGAAAGGAGGGCAGAGAAAGCCACGGGAACTCCGCTCTCCCCCCAGAAAACCCCGGTCCATGAGGATGCAGTCCCGATGGACATCGGAACACTCAGAGGGCCTCTCTCGCAGGCCGAGAGGACTCGCAGGAGGAATCTACAGCTTTGCAGGTACTGCGGTGAAAAGGATCATGCTGTAGAGTCTTGTCCACTCCTCAAGAGAAGAGCTCCGGGTGAGAGTTGTCCCTCCTCAAAAGTATTAACCACTAATCCACAGGCGACTAACTACTGCAAACTTGAATTGATTCTACAGTGGGATCAACAAAGGCTACCCCTTAACGCGATGCTTGACACAGGTGCCTGTGGAAATTTAATCTCATCCAGGTCTATGACTCCAAAGCATTGCAAAAGGAAGCCAATGAAGCCTGTTTTTGCGTATGAAACGCGTCGTGGGGGAGCAGATGCGGTCACACATTCCAACCCCGTCACAATCTTTGATAGAACACCGGGTCATTGTCTCAGGGACGGCCAGATGATTAGCATTTCCTGAAGAAGGTCAGCAGTGGACTCCTCCGTATTTCTCACAGCAGTAAATATTTTTCTGGACGTGCTACAAATCTTTTCCCGTCTCGTCACCTCGAATTCTAAGTATGGGTGGAGTGACAGATCTGTCTGAGGACTGCAAAGTGCTATAAATGATTTAAATTACTATAATCTCCGGCTGACTACTCCCTTTTTAATATACGAGTTGTAATGTTTGCACTTCAGGAAGTCAAACATCCACCACGGCTCATTATTATGCTAATGTCACACTTGGTGACATGGTAGGGTTAAAGTGGACCTGTCAACACGGCCATCCCTACCCTTTCATGCCATATTGGAGGGGGGGATAGCAACCATGGATGCTGTAGCTGCCCCTGATGCCCCCCTACAATGAGATGCCACCTCAGCCTGCCTCATTATGGGGTCGGCCCTGGCTGTCAGTCTGGTACAAATGACCCAATTAGCAAAGGGCGTCCGGTTACGTTTTTACGTCTTCAATCATTTGTACGTGGCCAGGGAGCCGGAGTTTGTGTGCTTCTGCTTGAGAGGGGTGCTGCTGCTGGTTCTCCAGGCATATGCGGCGGTATCTCCCACGTCCTGTCACTGGTTGCCAGTAGCCCCATCCAGAGCATCCCACTCAGCTCTCTGAGCCGGGCGGGAGGCCAAAGCTCTTAGCAACCATGGATGCTGTAGCTGCCCCTGATGCCCCCCTACAATGAGATGCCACCTCAGCCTGCCTCATTATGGGGTCGGCCCTGGCTGTCAGTCTGGTACAAATGACCCAATTAGCAAAGGGCGTCCGGTTACGTTTTTACGTCTTCAATCATTTGTACGTGGCCAGGGAGCCGCCAGATCCGTGGCAGACACTGAACACGTGACCCTGAAAGTCTGCCCCGCCCATGCATAGCTAAGTCCCTCCCACTAACAGCTCAATACCATACTCTGATATGACACAGGCCCTCAACAGCCAGTGGAGATAGGAGTGGATGAGTCTTAACTTCAGATTGTACTAGGGTTGCCACCTTTTCTTCAAGGGAAACCCGAACACTCAAGTGACGTGCAGAAATTTTTTGGGGAGAATTAGTTTTGGCTTATTCATATGTAAATATCACAGTTGAGACTAATTTCAGTGGGGGGCCAGTAGCCCCATCTTAATTTTGGTTGCCCGTCTGCCCGATATCTTGTGTCCGGGTTTCTGCTGCCATGAAACCGGGACACAGCATTCAAAACCCGAACTGTTTCAGGGTGAATCCTGGACAGGTGGCAACTCTAGATTGGACACAAGGCACCCCCTGTATAGTGCATTCTAGCCAAACAAAAATGGATGGATAGTGTTTATACTTGTGGGGTCCGAATGCTGGTGCTCAGTCGCTGGGGATGTCGCTAGTTTTGCGCTGGGGCTTCAGAGCCTCTCTTCTATGCGGCCATCTCCTCCGGCGTCAGGCCACGCCCCCGATAGTGTATATACTTGAAAGGAGCACAAAGCTTTTGCAGAGTACTGTTAGTCCAATGCGGGGGTAGGCAAGCTCCGGTCCTCCAGCTGTTGTGGAACTACAAGTACAATGAGGCATTGGAAGACTGACAGTTACCGGCATGATTCCCAGAGGCAGAGCCATGTTGGGATTTTGTAGTTAAAGCACAGCTTTACCAGAGTTGCCCATCCCTGGTCCAATGCAATGGTAGGCAATCTCGGCACACCAGCTGTAGTGAAACTACAAATTCCATCATGCCTAGGCCTCTGGAAGTCATGTTTGTTGCTATCAGAGTTTTGCAATGCCTCATGGGACTTAGTGCCGAGGTTGCCTGATCTAATCAATTTTGGGGCCTTTTAACACCAGGTATGTTAAGTGAATTGGTGATCTCATCATGAATTGCAATAGAATGCCAACAGCACCTATTTTTTTTTCCTGTGGGCTACCTAACACACGAAAATGCATGTGCCACATTGTGCCCCATTTTGGTGTGTACGGGCCCTTATCAAACAGGTCAGATTCACTAATAAGGAACACAAGTATTTTTAATAAAGCAAAGAGCAGTGCATGAGATTTATAAGGCCGGCAGTAGCCAGTAGCAACCAAGTGTTTCTTGATCTGTTTGCAGCTAATAGAATTTGGGGCGGTTGCTATGGGAAACTGCCCTTTGCACCCCGTCACTATGGGGGGAATCTAGTAAAACTGGAGCAGGTAGACTTTAGAGCAGGTGCCCATAGTAACCAATCAGCTTCTCTGTCCAGTTTGTTTGGTTAAGCTTCAGAGGAGTCCCCTGGTGCAGCCGTCAGGTGTCACATCATTACGCACACACGTGAAGGCATTACACGCGCATGTAATTAATTCACACGCATTTAACTGCCGGCAGCCATCGTGGTGATGGATGCCGGCAAAGCGAGGAAGGGACAGGATAAGGTACTCTCCCGGTCCCCTCCTCTCTCTGTCCATGACCGAGTGCCCGACTTTTTTGAGAGGGTGACACCAAAATGACTGCCAGTCATTTTGATGTCACCCCCTCTGATGGTGTCACCCGCTGCAGGCCGTACCCCCCTTGTAATGCCACTGTTAAGCCTGGAAAATGAAAGCTAGCAGCAGATTGGTTGCCATGCGCAGCTGCCCCTGATTTTGCCTGCTCCAGTCTTAGTAAATTTCCCTCATTGAGGGGAATTTATCAAAAACCATGGCGACCAATCAGCTTTTATCTTCAGTGGGTTCCGTTAAGCTTTGAAAATGAAAGAGAGATGCTGACTGGATGCCATGTGCAACTGCTCCAGATTCTGCCTGCGCCAGTTTCAATAAATTCCCCTCATTGGGGGAATTTATCAAAACCGGAGCAGATGAAATCTGGAGCAGTTGCCCCTGGCAACCAATCAGCCTCTCTCTCTTTCATTTCCAAAGCATAACTGAACAAACTGAAGAGAGATGCTGATTGGTTGCAATGGGCAACTGCTCCAAATTCTGTCTACTCCAGTCTTGATAAATCCCCCCCAACTTGATGGACTAATGTCTTTATTCAACCTCAAATACTATGTAACTATGTAACAATGATAACCCATAGCTACCAACTCCCTCTGCTGTGCCTGCTGACAAGCACTGATTAGTTGCTATGGGTTACAGGACTCATCTTTGCATTGAACCCCTCCATTCCCCCCTAAATGTGTCATAAGATGAATGTATTTCTAATCCCCGGTGACGCTGTGTGTGGTTACCTCTGCTCCATGGGTCTCCTGCTCGATTTTCTGCGGATGCGGGGTGTAAGTGCACCTTCCAGCCATGATGCCAAGTGAGTTAGGACACAGATGCCTCATCTTTATATGCAAGGAGTGACTCTGCCTCCTCCCTCCTGCTCAGGTATGCAAAACACACAAGCGTATGGCATGATTAACATAAGATAAGCAGTGTGTGTGTCTGCATCTAACTGGCCATACAATCTGCTTGTACAATCTCCTTTAGGCTCACACACGTTACAATATGATTGTACAATCTCCAGCAGTGTGTAGTGCAAGGGCCTGCCTGACTGGATACAGATTGAATGGATAGTTTTAGTAGGTTGATGTAAAGGAGATTGTACAGAGATTGCACGGTCAGATTGTAACGGGTATGGTAAGCCAAACCCAGTCCGAACCTCCAAAACCCAGGACATGGCACATGAGGCCACCCGTCCAATCAGCCGCGGGGCCCCTCCGCAGCCGCACGTAAACAAAGGGGCGGTAAGCTTGTGCTGCCATCATTGACCTTATATGGCCACGTGGCCATATTTGGTCATTGACCTAATCCAGCTATGTGGCCATATAAGATCAATGATGTCACATGATCCGTCCCTTTTAATACATTCAGCTGTGGGCGGGGAATTCCTTGGCTGCAGCTGATTGGGCGGCAGCGGAAGGAGCATTCTTCCAAGTTTGGACCAAACCTGCTAGTGATGACCAATCCCACCATTTCTTGTTTTGGGGTCACAGGGACAGAAAGTAAGGGAGACTCTTCCCAGTGGGACCACAGACAAAAATGTAAACCCGACACAAAGGATAACTGTTCCTGATTCCAAATAAAAACATTTGGGGGGTGTTAGGGGAATGTCAGATAAGTGACAGAATGGCTAAGATATAAAATAAATTTCTTATGGAAAGGGGATTCCCTTTTGTATATGCCGCGTGTGTGAGTACTCCAGACGGCTACGCGTTTCGAGGCTCTGCCTCTATCAAGCCTGGGTAAATGTGCAGAAGGGATGGCGGGAAAGAAGGCGGCTTTTAAATCTGACAGCTGGGCGAGTAACCAGCTGTGTGGCTATGTGATTGGTGGAAATACGATGGGGGAAGGATAGGACGTTCTGCAGCCGTCCGGTGTACTTACCCCATTCTACACCTTCTGTGACCACCTTCTTCATAGTTGCTCCGCCCCTTGCTAGACACTTTTCTACTGGAAGTGCCTGTCGGCACGAATGCTCCCTGTTTAGCCGCCACGGCTCAGTCTGGCCAGCTGAGCGCGTGTTACTTTTTATTTTTGTTTCTTTGTGTCACAGTTTGTTTGTTGTTACATCGGGGACAGCATCCAACGAGGATAAGTACTATCCTTGTCGCACTCCTTACCGATATGTCCCTTGTAGTGGGGGGTGCTCGCAGTGACCGCGGATGGCGCTGCGAATGTCAGCAATTGTAGAAATGTCACCAGCACACCAATCCTTTTAAGATAGCAAAAGCTTCATCTATTGAAGTTTTTTGTCATATGACCAAACAAGCGCTTTCGGGACCCCACAGGGTCCCTTCATCAGGCTTTAGCATTGACTTAGCATCCAACGAGGATCGCAAACCTCCCATAGACATACCCTGTGGATCATCAGATACTCCTTCAAACGCAACCCCATTTCAGTCATGACTCCACATGGATGATGAATATTTTTACGTCTTCATTGATGCTACGCACACCCCTCAGGCCCCGTTCACATATAGCGACATACCTTTTGCAGCGGATCCGCACGGCCGGGATAGCGCGACTTTCGGGGCGACGTTCCAGCGACGATCCAGCGACGGTAGCGCGACCTTCCCCGTCGGGCTCCATAGAAAAAAAGTAAAATCGCGCAAAATCCGCCGAAAAAAGGGTCCGGTAGAAGCGACTTGCGACCGCGACGAGCGACGCGCGACATGGAGTTAAGACAGCTCCATTGAATAACATTGGCCGGCGACTTCTCGCGATATCGCGCGGCAAAAATGCGCGATATCGCGGCGGAAATCGCGCGACAATTCGCTATATGTGAACGGGGCCTCATCCTTCACCATAGGATCACCATCGTCACCATCCAACAGTGAGTCCCTGCATCTCTTTGGCCCCATTCACACACGAATCGGCCTGCGCGTACAGCTCCGTGCTGCGCAATCGGTCAATACATATTGTGTAAATATCTCAAGCTACTACCCTCAATAGTGTCTAAACATCAATCTTCCCAATGAAGTCAAATGTGCTCAACTAAAGCCCCATTTTTTTTTAATAGTGTATGGGGTCAAATTGACAGCCGTTTTTGAGCGCAGTGATGAACACAATTCTAACAGTGAATGTGGTTTTCGTTTAGGAAACCCCATTCATTGCAAAATTGAATGTTAAAATAAACTGAAATTTGGAATGACATTGGTCACGTCTCTGATGCTATTACCGTATAGTCTCGGGAGGTTTTAGTGTATGTACGTTTGTAAAAAATAAAGTCTATGGCCGGATTTACTGGTTCCAAAGCAGCCAATCAACTGATGGCTGTCTATAGGCAAGCACGTAGCTCCAGTCTAACCCGGTTTAGTGTTTCCTGATTGTGTACTAGATTCCTAGAAATGGTGTCACACATGATTTTAGTAATAGATTGCTGCAATTAGATTTATGGCACACACACGCCTCCCCGCAGGATGAAAATAATTACAGTTTCTCACTCAGCTGGTTCTGCAACTGACACAGTCGGTACGTGTGCAGAAAGAAACATAAAGACACAATATGATCATCAAAAGGTATTTATAGGGCAAAAAAATTAAAAAGAAAGCGCACAATGATCTGCAGTGTCCCACAGGAACTTTATACATGTATGAAATATGCATGTGTGAAAATAGCAGTACTTACTTAAAGGTAGTGTCAGGACAGGTGTGAGAAGGGGGTGTAGTGTCTGGACAGGTGTGAGAAGGGGGTGTAGTGTCGGGACAGGTGTGAGGAGGGGGTGTAGTGTCGGGACAGGTGTGAGAAGGGGGTGTAGTGTCGGGACAGATGTGAGAAGGGGGGGTACTGTAGTGTCGGGACAGATATGCGGAGGGGGTGTAATGTGTAGTCTTACTGGTGTGAGAAGGGGGTTCAATCTTGGAACAGATGTGAGATATTTATTTCTGACCATAGATACCCTGGAAGACAAAAGTGAAATGAGTTCCGGGCACTTCCTGATACAATGGCGGCACGGAAAGGTCTGAAGCAGCTCTGTCCATCCTCCCCTGCATCAGATCATTGCTGTAGTGACCTATTGATGGCTGATTGCGGGCAGATTACTATTAAAAGTGATTTGTTGCTGCAGAGCTAGGGGGTGGGGGGTCTGAATCAGGTCTCCAAAGCCCAGATCAAAACCCCTCCCTCCCCCCACGTAAAAAGAATATTAAAAGAAATTAATAAACTAAATGTAAAAACATGCAACAAAAGACAGAGGATAGCTGCTCCAGATTCTGTCTGCTCTAGTCTTGATGAATTCCCCTCATTGACTATTTGCAAAGTACATGTGGGGCCAGTACGAATGAATAACACCGCAGCACATCAATGTGCATTTCTGCATTAGCCAGCAGCTTCGAACGGGCCCAAATTCCAATGTATCACGAATCAATCCAATCCCATCGTGCTCGTGCACTTTGCTCCAGTGCCCCATTTCTATCCCATAGCCTGTTAGCGCCTCCCCTGCCTTCTTAGCGCCAAGTTCCACTTCCTAATTGGCCAGCCGTACAACACTCTGTTTAAATAAACTGATCGAGTTCGGAAACATTTGTTCTTGTATGAATAAAGTTTTCACGATCTAGTAGAAACCTGTACGTTCGGTAAGTGTAGTTCGGAGCTCACGCTGGTTACACTAAGGCGGACAGGCCTCTTCATCCGACCAGACTACAACTCCCAGCATGCAGCGGGCTGGCACCGCGCTTAGGCAGAGATTGGCTTTTCATATTGCCCTTTCTGACGTCACGTCCGGGTGTCTCTAGTCTGATTTCCGGAGAGGTGAGGAGGAACAGTGTTATATATATGTGCTTGTTGTGGTGTTCTGAGAAGAATTAGAGTTACTAGAGGGGGAGAGGTCAGAGTTGTTAGGGAGGTGACGGCGGCGTGTGTGCTTTAAAGTGCTGACACCCTATGGGCGGCCAGGAGCTACAATTCTGTGATTATATAGGACAAGGCTGTGATCATTGTAAACTGTGGGGGGAATTTATCAAAACTGGAGCAGACAGAATCTATAACAGTTGCCCATGGCAGCCAATCATCTCTCTTCAGTTTGCTCAGATAAGTTTTGAAAATGAGACAGAGAAGCTGATTGGTTGCCATGCAAATCTGCTCCAGTCTTGATAAATTCCCCCGTGTGTGTGTGTATATATGAGAGCTCCAGACTTCATGTAGAATGTGACTCTGCTTTCACCTGCTCCACCGACGCACACTAAATGGCTCTCCTCCGGGACACCGACACGTACTTCATGGCTCTTCTCCGGGGCACAGACACACACTTATGGCTCTCCCCCGGTGCACCGACGCGCACTTCACCGCTCTCCCCCCGGGGCACCGACACCCAATTCACCGCTCTCCCCCCGGGGCACTGACACCCACTTCATCGCTCTCCTCCGGTGCACCGACACTCACTTCACTGCTCTCTCCCCATGGCACTGACACCCAATTCAGAGCTCTCCCCCCGGGGCACCGACACTCACTTCACTGCTCTCTCCCCATGGCACCGACACCCACTTCACCGCTCTCCTCCGGTGCACCAACGCGCACTACATCGCTCTCCTCCGGTGCACTGACGCGCACTTCATCGCTCTAGGGAGGAGATATCAGAAGCCAGCAATGACCTAACCCATTTAGACTCTACCTGTTACTTGGCTTATCATTGTACTGTCCTTTGAAATACTTGCCTGACCTGTAACGTTTGCCGCGTGGTTATTACATCTTTCAGGTCACCATGTCTATGTCACACCTGTACGGGAAGGATGACAACACCGATGGGGTGGATATAGAAAAATTTGAAATCACCGATTGGGACCTGCAGAATGAATTCAATCCCAACCGACGGCGGCATTGGCAGACCAAGGAGGAAGCCACCTATGGCATCTGGGCGGAGCACGACTCTGATGATGAGAGGCCCAGCTTTGGTGGCAAGAAGTAAGTGTACAGAAGTGGGAGGGATTTGGGTTTATCTAAAGTGGAAACGCAGCCAAACCGTTGTTGTTTAGATGGGCACAGGATAAGGAAAGAGCCTCCATTCCGTATTTACTTGTTTAGATTCTCCCTCATTTGCATGCCGGCCAATGCGGTTAGCACTGCAGAACATCCATTGAGATCAAATTAATCACAGGAGAAGTTTCCTGCAAACTGTATTTTTTTTCACCAGCTTGAGCTTCCCAGTAGAGCTAGGGCTCGTTCACACTAGAACACACGGTAGCACACTGTAGATCAGGAGTGGGCAACTCCGGCCCTCCACCTGCACTGGCAGTGGCCTCTGGGAGTCATGACTGTAACTGTAAGTCTTGCAGTGCCTCATTGGACTTGTAATTCCAAATGAGCTGGAGTTGCCCACCTCTGCTGTACATGTTTGTCATACCATGTCCATTGATCTACACTGATCTGCATGAATTAACGCAGGCACCGCACAAGGGCATATAAAAATCAATTGTTTCCTATGTGCCCTGTACACACCATAACATTTGCCTTGCGTACAAATGCAACATGTTGAATTTTCATACAGTACAGCACACCACTTCACGGCCTGTCACAGCAGTGCATGTGATGTGACATGCAGTGAATGCTGCTATATGCAAATGAGTGGTAGTTTTTTGGCACAGGACATCAAAAACAGTGGGGTACACAAATCTTCCCATGAAGTTAAAAGCAGTGTCATTATTTGACAGTTTAATAAAGTTAAAAGAAAAGGGGGGGGAAAAAAGTAAACCATGCGATGTGTTGTAACAACACAGTGCCCCCCTCCTACAGAACACACTAGCACGCAGGCTGGTGTGAATGATCCCTTAAAGGAGATCTATGAGGTGAGTGAAAATCGCTCATCCTCAAAATTCGAGCCGACGTGTGACAATGAAACGGTCATAGGTCGGCTCAATAGATCGGGAAGTGAGTGAACACATACCATCGCTCGCTCACTTCTCGATCATCTACCTGCAGGGATCGGTGACTGCCAGTCACCGCTCCCTGCAGGGATTCCCCCTACCCTCTCCGATCATCCAGCGCTGACTGGAGGAAGGGACGGGGACAGGTACAGCTGGCTCTGCCTCTAGATAGGCAGAGCCAGATGTCATTCATGCAGCTGGGTGGATCTCGACAGCATTGTCGGGATCCGTCCCGGCTGCGGCGGTCTCGGTATACCACGAGCTGTAGCTCACTATATACTGAGCTCTGGGTCACGGGAGGATGCTAGTATATGTCCTCCTGTGACCCTTAAGAGAACTATGGGGAAAAACACTTAACTTTTAAAGTTAATTGCAGTGCACATCTAGAGGGTGGCACAATTGCTTTGCTACTAAGCTGGAAGCACATCATGTATAACGGCCTGTTACAGCACTGCATGGGATACACAGTGAATGCTGCTATATGCAAGATGTGTACAAAACATCAGGCTGCCACATTTCTTTTTATTTCTATTCCGTCAGGTCCCGCGACTATACAGCCCCTGTAAATTTTATCAGTGCGGGAATCCGTAAGCCTGCGGCCGAAGAGGAATCCAATAGCGATTCGGAAGATGAAATCCCAGCCAAGAGAGAAGAAATCCCAAAGGATTTTGAACCAAAGAAGCTGCGAACGGTAAAGTTATGTTGTCTTGCTTGTCACCGATTTGTAAATATAACTGTGCCACATTTTACAATTACCAACCAGCATTAAAATCCATAGCAGGGCCACTGCTCCAAGCTCGCTCCCCTGATTACCTACACTTTTAATACCTAGTAAACTAAACCTGAGATTGTAGTCCATCACACTACTGTAAAGACTACTTTACAACACACACAAAGACCATGGGAAACACAAGTAGCTCCCTCCAGAAGGAAGGACAGTGTCAGCACCAATTCAGAGATGATTGGAGGATCTACAGCCGAGTGATACACAAATAAGTGGCATTTTTTGTTAATAGTTCAGGTACTGGAATGCATTTTTAAGATATATCCCCTGAGTTTAGTGACACTTTAATATTTTATGATCCCATTTTTCTGTCTCCCTTAAAAAAAACCTGCTTTGAGTTGCTGGAATGAAATGTAAAGGGTCAATTTGCTTTTGTAAAGTTATCCTTAGATTTGCAGAATGACTTGGCCACATAACATTAATGACTAATAACATTACTAATGTGTTTTTATGTTTCAGGGGGGAAATTTTAAGCCAACCCAGAAAACATTTGCTGGAGGGATAAAGTCAAATACTGATTTTGGTTCCTGGGAGAGGCACACCAAGGGGATTGGTCAGAAACTCCTTCAGAAGATGGGTTATGTAGCTGGCAGAGGCCTGGGGAAGAATGCTCAAGGTACTTCCAACCTCCAAATCATTTCCCATTATGCTCAATAACTATGAACTTGGCAAAGGTGTATTAGCTTGCAGTTTCTTTTTTCATTGTTAAAAGTCATACTGTCCCAAACCTGGGCAATTCAGAATGAGGTTATTTGCACTTTTCCTGCTTAAAGAAAAACGTGAGCTTAGTTTTGTATCTCCCAAGCCTTCCTATTGAATAGTGAGGTCTCCCATCACAAGTGATAAGCAAAACCATAGCCCATAAGCTCGTGGTGACTGGTTTTGAAAGCCCATTTAGAAGAGAAGAGTTGGAGCCCATTCACACTGAGCGACACGACATATAGCGCGATTTCGAGCTGAGCGGTATTGCGCGACAGTGCACATTTTGTTGCGCTACGTAGTGCGACTTTTAGGGAGGACTTCGTCGCTGTAACCAATCAAAAGCGGTCTTGATGTGACATCATTCCTTCCTTCGATATTGCTGTGCAAAAGTGATACTTCTGTAGCGCGATATTGCCGATAATGAGCGACACCATTGAGTCTATTGGGGCCAAATCGCGCGACAGTCGCCGAAAAATAGGTCATGTTCAGGCGACATTGAGTGGTAAGATGTGAACAGCTCCATTGAAATGCATTGGACAAGCGACATTGAGCTGATATTTCAGCGATTTGTGAGCTGAAATCACTGTGTGAATGGGGCCTAATAAAGTAAAATCAAGTGTCGTGGAGGTCAGACATAGTACGTGTGCCAAGACCTAGCGTCTTCACAGTAACACAGGCCTTGGGACAGCGACCATGTAAGACCTCTCAAAATATAACATTTGAACACATTCGCTTGGAGTTTGCACAGGTAACCCCTATAATGATTACCAAATATCTGAATTTTTGTTATTTTGGAACACCTTGTCTGTTTAACCACAACCCATACTCTGAAATGCCTTGCTGTATTGTATTACAGCAAGGGAGGTGACAATATTAAGCACCTAGTATTGTAATTTAGTCATTAGTACACATATAAGAATTATTTTTCTTTATCACAAGGATAAGCAATATGATGGTTTGGGAAACAGGAAGGGCCAATCTTTTTTATAACTTCGTTTGCCTATACCTATGTAATTTTCTCTGGATGACCTCTGCTTACACACAAATGTTGTCTGTCTACTAGAGGGATGTGTAGTCCTACTTGCATGATGGTGTCTTATGGGCTTTTCTGCCAGATCTGTGAAGAAATCCAGTATAAAACAGTTTTTGCACTTTGCCTCTGTGCAGGAGCTTCCTGTAATAAAGATCGCTCACTGCTCCTCTCTCTCCTTGTGCAGGGTAACTGGTCTTGTCTCCGCCCCCCTCCTGTAATAAAGACCGGTCACTGCGCCTCTCTCTCCTTGTACAGGGTGACTGGTCTTGTCTCCGCCCCCTCCTGTAATAAAGACCGGTCACTGCGCCTCTCTTCTTGTGCAGGGTGACTGGTCTTGTCTTCGCCCCTTCCTGTAATAAAGGCCGGTCACTGCGGCTCTCTCTTCTTGTGCAGGGTGACTGGTCTTGTCTCCGCCCCTTCCTGTAATAAAGACCGGTCACTGCGGCTCTCTCTTCTTGTGCAGGGTGACTGGTCTTGTCTCCGCCCCTTCCTGTATTAAATACCGGTCACTGCTCCTCTCTCTTCTTCTTCTTCAGGGTGACTGGTCTTGTCTCCGTCCCCTCCCGTAGTTTTCTGCAGGCAGCCTGTAGTGGGAGGACCTGCTGGGTCCCTTCCACAGCTCTGTTCTTTGCACAAGCTATGTGCAGCCTAGTGATCATGTCACCACTACTTTTACATGGTACTCCTTGGGTTTGTAAAAGCATTTGGTGCACAAAATGTAGATTTATGTTCTATAAAGTTAATGGGGGATATATCTAAATGAAAGTTCTAGTGCCCAGAGTTCAGTTTTATGAATGCTTTATTTTTACAGGTTGATCGGAGTATTTGGTTTAGGAAATCAGCCAGTTTGCATATTGGCTTCTGTTTCAAAAGTGAAAATAAAATGTGGTTATATTTATAAATGTCTTGTGTCATTATACAAATGTTGGTTATAAAATTGGTATAATTGGTAAAGTTAAAGGCCAATTATCCATGTGTGTGCTATACCTCTGTGCCGGTATAAAAATACAGCAATCTCAAGTCCGCTCTGTCTTTACCCAGGTATCATTGCACCTATTGAGGCCAAGCAAAGAAAAGGCAAAGGTGCGGTGGGTGCTTATGGATCGGAGAGAACGAAACAGTCACTGCAGGATTTTCCTGTTGTGGATTCTGAGGAGGACGAAGAGGAGGTGAGTTAAAGTAACTCTATCGGCACAATAATATGAACAGATCATTTTCAACTATAGATTTTGCCATGCCTATTGGCACATTCTTTTCCTTAAAACCTTTTCTGTGTGTTCCCTTTTTGGATCCTAAAATTAGCCGATATGTGACTTTGAACAGCTGCTGGACTGACTCTTAGCCATTCAATAGGAGAACTTAGGGGCATATGCTTACAACAGGTACATTGGAAGCATTAGCCCCTACCTAGTCTCTGCAGCATCACTGCAACTACATTTCTCAACATGCCTCTCGAACACAACCTATTAGTATATAGTAGGGATGCACCGATACTAGTATTGGTACCGATACCGTGTATTTGGGCGAGTACTCGTACTCACCCAAATGCTCCGATGCCTAGCCCGATACTTCCGGTATCAGGAAGCCGGGCAGCAAGTCATTACACACTGCTCGGCTTCCTGATTGGCCAGGAAGCCGGCTCCATGCTCCCTCGTCACTTGTGGAATCGTCACTTGCAAAATCAAGAACCCGGGCAGCGTCTAATGACTCGCTGCTCGGTTTCCTGGTCGGGAAGCTGGCCAATCGGAACGCTGTGCGCCGTGTAAAGATGTGGCACCCCGCTCTCTGATTGGCCGTAAATCTGGCTTCATGCTCCCTCATCACCTCATGACGACGGAGCATAGTGCCGGCTTCCCGACCAATCAGGAAGTCGGCTTCATGCTTTCTCGTCGTCTAGTGACGAGAAGCATGGGGGACGGCTTCCCTGCTAATCAGGAACCCAGGTGTTGAGTCTTTACACGCCGCTCGGCTTCCCGGCTAAACAGGAAACCAGGTGGCGTGTCGTTCCATGTCACTCAGGATTTCCGGTATCGGCGAGTACCTGGAAAAAAAAAAACGGTACTCGTACCTAGTATATCGGGGCATGTATGTAGAAGTATGGAGGCATAACTAGGCATAAGTATGGATGCTGTTGGAAACATGATGCAGCCATTACTGATATTGTGTATAGTGTAAATGTCATTCTACTTCTGTTGCCAAAAATAAAATCCCCTCCAAGTGAACGATATACATTGCAAAGACTTGGTAAACATTTTGGCATTTTTCATAGTTCTTTTTTTTTTCTGGAGCAATAGCTGTTTGTGTCACTATGTCCTTTATCAGATTGATTTTTAAATGGGAGGGTAAGCCTTTATGATAACCCCTAAGAAAAGTCAGTGTTGCGTTAGGAAAATCTGTAGTTTCTGCATTCGTTTAGAGAAGCGTTTCTCCACTTCCTTTTTTTTTTTTTTTAAATAAAACATTTTCGGTTTTGGCCTGACATTTTTTTTTATTTTATTTCAGTTTTGACATTTTCATTTTGGTGCACCTCTAATACATATAGTGCAAGGGCTGACTTTTTTTTTACCACCTTCTGTCCTATCATATGAGACAAGGGTGAGAACTGTAATATTTGACCTCTTATCCTGCCCCTTCTAGATGAGTTTCACCCCCTTGCATTTGGTGCAAAATATTGTACGGTCATGATGTACATATATGAGAAGTGTGGGAGATGTCATATCTTACCGTCTGTCCTATCTGCCCCACAGTGCTTCCATGCCAAATTTCACATTATAGGAAATGCATGTGAGAAGTATGTAGGCGCTGCGCAAACTGTTGGCTCTATATAAATCCTGTATTATAATAATGGAATTTTCGGAAGGAGAGGTGAGGAATAGCCACCTAAGTGCCTGGTTGTCATGTTTATCTTGTTTTAATATTTTTAGTCCCTGCCCCTGATCACGTATGTATTTAGCACATCAGGGCTTTCTTGCTGAAACTGGCATTTATAGTATTCCTGTTAGTCATACCTTGCTCCATGTGAGATGAATTAATTGCCTAGACACAGATTCCTCAAATAAGCCCCCACCCCATAGGGCAAAACGCACAGCATACCTGTCCAGGGTACAGAGTATAAAGTCTGATAACTGAAAAAGGAATGACATTTAAAATAATTTAAAAAAATAGTGAATTTATTTTAAATGGTAAAAATACATGTGCTGATATAGTCCCAGGACAAACTTGTAACATGTAGTTTAAGAAGGGGCCTGAAATATTTGGCACTGTGGTTTTTCAACCTTGACAGTAACCAGCATTTTTTTTTTTTAATCTTAAGGATTGTAAGGGACTTGTGAACACTCATTTCTGTGTCCCCTATTCAGGAATTCCGGAAAGAGCTAAGTCAGTGGAGGAAAGAACCCGGTGGAGTCAAGAAGAAGCTGAAGTATACCTACAAGACTGTGGAAGAGCTGAAAGCCAAAGGGAAAGGGGGAAAAGTCATCGCCACTCCCCACAAAGAAATATCTCAAGTCAAGGTTCGTTCTTCTAAATAGATGTGCTTAGTAAATATTGGTGGATAACTTGCGCAGTGTGGGTTTCCAGAAGGTGGACATTTTTATACAGTAAGATATCAGGGTTTAGGGGTCTCGGAGGTACCATCGGCATTTTGTGGGTCCTAGTGATATTTGCCTGACAACTTTCCTTAAAGAGACCCTGTCACCAACTAACAAAATTTCAGGTAAAAGCACACACAAAAAAGTACCGTATTTTTTGCTCCATAAGACGCACAAAACTTGCCGTGGTTTTCAGGGTCCCCCGCTCCTCTGGGGGACCCGTGACCACGGCATAGGAGCTCACCATAGAGCCCGGAGAGCAGACGAACGTCCATTCCTTGTCTGCTGTGTGTGATCACTGAGACCATGCCGCTGTAATCACAGCGCCACCTGTGTCAACTGTCACTAACTGCAGCTGTCACAGATCCCTACCCTCCCTGCGTCCTATGGTCGGGTACGCCTTATGGAGCGCAAAATACGGTAATTTAAGTGCATACTTGCAGCATTTTTCATTTCCATAAATTATTTGTATTCACTTCAACTGTGCCTTTGAACTTGCTTAAACATTTGACTACTCCAAGAACAGTAGATTTCCTAGCACAGTTTCTTCCCTTCTTGCGCCTCACAGCACCCTCATCTTCTGTGTTAGCCCAGCTCCTCTGCACCCTTTTTTACTTCCTTGCATAACTTTTTTTTTTGTAGCAGCCAGCATGGAAATGAAGAAGAGTCCTATAGAGTCCTATAGAGTCCTATAGAGTCCTATAGAGTCCTATAGAGTCCTATAGAGTCCTATAGAGTCAGTCCCTCCTGCAAGTACCCTTTTGCCTTTGTGTGGTCCAAGGGGTTGCATGAGGAATTGTGTTTAGGTCAATGGAGGGAGGAGGAACAAGACGGTATACATACTGAAAATAACAGACATCAAATATAAGTATTTAAAAAAACTTGTAAACGTTAAGAAAATATATTAAGATAAAATTGACCCACAAGTGTTCTAGGTTTGACCTCCGGATATTTGACCGCAGGTGGATATCACAGCTGTCATTGGAGCATACCAACTCTGTCTTTCTTTGTCCTTCAGGTAATTGATATGACCGGACGGGAGCAAAAAGTTTACTACAGCTACAGTCAGTTCTCGCACAAGCACGACATCCCAGGGGACAGCACAGCACCAGGAGGGAAGGAGGAGAAGCCGCAAGGGTTTGTTCTGCCAGAACTAGAGCACAATCTTCAGCTGCTGATTGACATGACGGAGCAGGAGATCATCCAGAACGACCGGCAGCTACAGTACGAGAAAGACATGGTGGTGAACCTGACCCATGAACTGGAGAAGCTGTCGGAGGTGCTGGGGAGGGAAGAGAAGTCCATTCATAATCTGAGCCAGGTCCTGAAGACTGTGGAGGAGTGCGAACAGAGGCTGCAGCCTGGCTGCGAAAATCCGCTCACGCTGGACGAATGCGCGCGTGTTTTCCAGATGCTGCAGGACAAATACTATGAGGAGTACAAGCTGTCTGAGAAGTCTGACCTGGCCGTGGCTCTTGTCTATCCTCTGGTGAAAGAATACTTCAAAGACTGGAACCCCCTTAGGGTGAGTAAAGTGGAGTCACCCTTACTTTTATAGCATTGTGACAGTCTGTTCAGGTATAGATGCACATCAGGTGATTTGTTGTTGGACAGTTTGCTAAGGAGCGCCTTTTAATCAGCCTGTCTGTGGGCACTTTGTATAAGTACTTGGGAGTTCATGTGAACTTGTCGTACATTTCATTTGAAACGTATGAAAGTAGCAGTCCTTCCTAAGAATAGCAACACTGCTACCTAAGAGCGCACTACAAAGTGGGTGGTAGATCAGCGATTTTCTTTTATCGTCCATTGTGGAAAACGGCAGATCCCTGATACCAGCCTGGCTCCTCATGCTGTTTGCTGCAAGTACCACCCTGTTCAGCCCATCTGCCCCCCTGCTGCTCCTTCCTACACAAGACTATGGGGGGAATTTATCAATACTGGAGCAAACAGAATCTGGAGCAGTTGTCCATAATAACCAACCAGCTTCTATCTTCAGTTTGTTCATTTAAGCTTTCAAAATGAAAGATTGAAGCTGATTGGTTGCCATGCACAGCTGCTCCAGATTTTGTGTACAACAGTTTTGATAGATTTCCCTCTATATTTTTCTAAGCTGTGCATCAGGAGTGGGATATTGACTTCTTTCTGGAAGTTTTGGGTCACTACTCCACATGTCGGCTCTACTGACCTATCGGAAAAACACAGGACTTTGCATCTCCCACTCTTCTCATGATACAACATGTTCTGCAGCCCCTCCATGATCCCAGCATGCCCCAAGAAACATAGTAGACCTCTCTTCACCCTCCGCAGAACCACCTTCCTCTGCTCGCGCAAGCAGAGGTCTCCAGGACCTGTTCTGCCTGTTTATTATTATACAGGATTTAGCGAACAGTTTGCGCAGCGCTTTACAATATAAGGAAGACATTACAATCTCAATACAATTCAGGACAAGATGGTAAGGAGGGCCCTGCCCGTGAGGGCTTACAATCTAAAAACTGTTTATTGAAAGATCTACTCCTGGAAATAATGCAATGATCGTCAGATCTTCTGTGCGGATGCTCGTGTCCGACTACCCTTGGCTTGGTGTCAGACTAAAGGAAGGCTTGCTAATATATTTCCACAGTCATTACTTGAAACATAAAACATTAGTTGAACATATAATAGCTCTCTGTTACAGTCCCAATCTGGCATTTAGGCTGAAAATGTAACCATAGATAAACGATCCGTATCTTACCTGTCATCATGCTGTGTTTGTATTTATCTGTTTGTTCAGGACGCTACATATGGCATTGATGTCATGTCAAAGTGGAAGGATCTCCTGGAGGAAGGTCATCTTTCCCATAGTGCACAGGATGCAACCTTGGACCCGTATCACAGGTAGTGATTGTCCTCAGTCTCTTAAAGTGGACCGATCAGTAAAATGAACCCTTTGTATGATTTAATTAGGACACATGTCAGCATTGCCAAATCACAGTGTTGTAGTGTAAAAGTACTACAGGCAGACCTTGTCTGATAGACATGCAGGGAAATAAAATATCAAGTATGACTCCTCATGATACTCCTCACTTAACGACTTGTTTTGCGACCACTCGCACTTATGACCAGCTCTCCGACTGTACGTGCGGGAGCCTGGCATCGGCAGTGCGTCGTCTCACCGTCTTCAGTGCTGTACTCCGTTCTCCGCTGCTTGTCTCGGTAAGTAATGTATTGACAGATTTACAGTACACTGTACAGTACTGTACATCTCCAACACTATACAGGACTGTACTAACGCAGTACAGTACTGTATACATTTCCTTGCTTAATGACCGATTCGTTTAACGACCTGGTCGTAGGAACGGAACTCTGTTGTCAAGTGAGGAATAGCTGTACTGTATAATTTCACATTATAAAGGTAGAAATTAGTAATGCACCGATATATCGGCTGAAAATGGCACTTTTGGCTAAATGCCGAAAGTGCCATGTTCCTGCCGATACATCGGCGCATCCCAGGTTTCTTTCTTGCCCGCTGGGCGCTGCTCTGTGTCCCAGCGGTGAGGAGAGAAAGTGACAGCCGGCCGAGCGCTACGGGAGGAGAGTGCAGTGAGCGGCCAGCGTCTCTCCTCCCACAGCGCTCAGCTGCCTATCACAGTCGGGCAGAACAGTGTGGGGGCGGAGACAGCCCGCGCTGTCACAGGAGGCCGGGCTTTCCTCCCTGCTCCGTCCGCTCAGCCGCCTGTGACAGAGGAGAGCAAGTGCAAACACTCAGTGATCGCTGAATGTTTGTAAATGATTGAGTATATGGTATGTTCACTATATCCTCAATTATGAATGAATGGGAATAATCTACATCACCTCCTGTACATTCATGATTGTGGTTATAGTAAACCTACTCTGTCCTCATGTTATGAATGAACAGGAACACTCAGTATAAAGGATTCCTGTTCATTGATAACAGGGGATACAGAAAAAGAGATTGAAAACACAGAGTCCTCAATCTCTTTTTCTATTTTAAAGGGAAATATCAGGGGTCTGTTTAGATGCCTAATATTTCCCCGAAGCCCCTAAAAGTAAAGTGAAAAAAAGAAATTGATAAATATTAAAGTTTATAAGTAAAATTCTAATAAAAAAATTTTTGGTGAAATATACCTCACATTTAAGTGGAACTGTAGTGTATATATATATATATACTACAGTTCCACTTAAATGTGAGGTAATCAGTTATTTAATGTTCCCTGCTAAGTATTATTGCCACATGTACTAATCCGATTCATTTTCAGAATGAGAACTCTTTCTTTCTGTGTTGTACAAAAGTATTCTTTGTGATCCATGGCTCTAAAAGTCATACACATGTAGACAAATTTAAGGCAAGACTCTATCTTCTACCACACCTGCTGCCCCTTTTGGATCTATTTGAAATAAAAGAACACCACCCTACGCATACCCTTTTCCTGCAGTCTCCAGGCCCACTGCGAGGGCTTTAATACCGCAGCTGACGAGTCTCTGCCTCTGGAAGAACATACAATCTTCCAGCCCTGTTTTACAGCAAATGAAACATCATGAGTTGCAAAATAAAACACCAAGAAGGTCAGCCGCTTACATTGGAATCACTTTGTTTGGCACGGTGTTCAGTGGAGAGCTGGCTGCTGTTTTGACACGTCTGCTTACATTGTTTCACTGCGTGACAACTTCTCCAATATGATTTGTCTGTGCCTGAGTATACTAATGATTGTGTATTTCAATTGATTCTTCTTTTTTCTCTTCAGACTGTTGTGGGAGACGTGGGTTCCCTTTCTGCGAAACATCATCTCTCAATGGCAGCCTAGAAACTGTGCCCCCATGGTGGACTTCTTGGACAGCTGGGTCTACTTGCTCCCAGTTTGGATTCTAGACAATATATTAGATCAGCTGGTTTTCCCCAAATTGCAGAAGGAGGTGAGCTTCCTGATGATTTCTCATGATCAAATGTTTAATATAAAACACATTCGTTATGGAGTTGGCATATTTGTTGAGAACTGAAACCAGAGCTAATAGTTTGTAGGTGGAGGGTTAGTAAGGAGCACTGCATGAAAAATAACCACCTAATGTCGGATGTGAAGATTTGCTTTTGAAGCTTCCTCCATGAGAGAGGGGAGGTCATTAATGGGGGAACTTCAGCTGAGCCTGTAGCTCAAGGTGACACTTTCCCTATTAACCTTCCTTTAGCTACTTCTGCTGCTCTAGAGTAGTCATCATATTGCAATGATTTTTCATACAAACTGCTAATAATGATTCATATTATCATGGACTGGGAATTGAAGAACTCTGCAGAAAGTGTATTACCCTTTCAGTATGGCTTTGCATAGGGTGTCTTGCGAGGGTTGTAAAGTAATTTTAAAAACGTACGATCTGCCCATCTTGGACAGGCAGATGGTACTTGCGATCATCGCAAGCCCGCCCCGCTGAGGGGCAGGCTTCCGATGACTGCAATGCTGAACGTGCGCACACCGGCCCGTTCGGCAGTTGTTGAACAAGCACGCCACTAACCCGCCGAGAATCGTGCGATTCTTGGCGGGTTTTCCAGCCTGCTTGTTTGACGGAAGACGTGCGTCGTACAGTAGAAACGGTCGCACGCCTTCCATACACTTTGCGATTATGGTAAGATTGTGGGATTTCCCGCGATTATCGTACGATAATCGTACAGTGTATGGGCACCTTTAGACCAGTGCCTAGAGCATATCTCCCCATCCTCTACAGCTGTCTAGAAATCCTCGAGTCATCATGTCCAATACAGTGTATAGGACGTGAGAATGCAAAGGCACATACCATTGCTGCAGCTGAGGAGAGAGGCAGGAGGGAGCGCTGTCGGCACTGAGGATTGGGTGTTTATAATGAGCAGTTAACCCTTGCTGTGCGGGAGTAGCCTCATTGCAAGGGTTAATACAATTTCTGCCCGCAGTTGTTCTTTAAAGAGGATCTGAACTGTGGAGATTTGTGCCCAAGTAGGAGAAGCAGAGGGCCAAGGACTAGCTACCAGTATTGCCTGTAGGCTCCCTGCTTCTGATAGTTTCCCTATTCATGGCTTGCCATGCCTCATTTTGTCTCTGTTTGGCAGCCAGCAGCCGTCTTGGTAGTGGCTTCCTCATATCTGAGCCATCCCCATATGGCTTGGGGTCTGGAGACTGGTGGTCCGATGGCTGTTCTTGTAAAGATTGCATTTTTCTGTTTCGGTAAAGGTGTAATAGGAGTAGCAAACTGTAAGCTTCTTAAGGACTGAAGTTACGGTTCTATGTAGTCTGTACATGGCTACATATTATGTTGGCACTATATTAATTCAGCAAGTCCATAATAAGTTGCACTTGCACTATACCACATCATTAGTAACAGCAGTCTGAGCAGAGCTAGTTTGTGTTTGCACTGTCTGCACCCGCTTGCAGGCATAAGCTGAAATCCTAATACACAGAAAGCTGATCATGGTATTGTTATTCTTAAGGTGGAGAGTTGGAATCCCCTGACTGACACGGTACCCATCCACTCATGGATCCACCCCTGGCTCCCAATGATGCAGTCTCGGCTAGAGCCTCTGTTCTCCCCGATCAGGAACAAGCTGGCCAATGCCCTGCAAAAGTGGCATCCCAGTGACTCCTCTGCTAAGTTGATCCTACAACCCTGGAAGGAGGTCTTCACCCCGGGATCCTGGGATGCCTTTATGGTGAAAAACATTGTGCCCAAGTTAGGTGAGTTGTCTGTTAAATTGTACCAAATTGAAGTAAGTCAACTCAAATCATCTCTGAATTGGTGCTGACACTGTCCTTCCTTCTGGAGGGGGACTACTTTTGTTCCCCATGGTCCCTGTGTGTGTTGTAAAGTAGTCACCGCTCAAAGCTCAGGCCCCTGATGGACTACAACCTCAATACAAATCAGTAAACTAAACATGAGATTGTAGTCCAACACAGGAGCAAGCTTGGATCGGTGACTACTTTACAACACACACAGGGACCATGGGGAACAAAAGTAGTCACCCTCCAGAAGGAAGGACAGTGTCAGCACCAATTCAGAGATGATTTGAGGATCTACAGCCGAGTGATACACAAACAAAATACATTATTGTTAATAGTTGAGGTACTTGAATGCGTTTTTAAGATTTTAAACTGGAGTTTAGTGTCACTTTAATATCAAAAGCTCAGATTACACACAGATTTTCCCTTCCGATCTGTACCTGTCCCGTACAGAGTTTCAGATACAGAGAATATGACATGTTCTTTGACACTATAATACACCGTATTAAATGTTTATTTGTAAAATAAAACATTTCTATAAATAGCTGAATATAATAATCTGATATATAATAGTATATACTTGAGCCAAAAATGTGATCGTTTTACAATAGACTTGAATCGCACCTTTCCACGAGCGGTATCTGAATAGCACACCAACCGCACATACAGCTCAAACAAATGCACCAGCACTGTTGTGTTGCCCAAAATAGCGGCAGTCCATTTCAGGCTCATTCTCCCCCCGGATATATCCCTTGTCTCAAAGTATCACCCTAACCGTCCCCTCCGCTCATCCATTGACCTCCTGCTTTCCAGCTCCCTTGTCCACTCCTCCCATACTCGCCTCCAGGACTTCTCTAAAGTCTCTCCCATCCTCTGGAACTCTTTACCCCAACCTGTCCGTCTATCTCCCACCTTGACTGCCTTTAGGCGTTCCCTAAAGACTCATCTCTTCAGGGAAGCCTATCCAACCTCAACCTAACCGCTCAACCATTACGTTCTCACATAATTCATTCCCACAGCTACCTCATGTATCATTTCCCCCTCTTCTTTTAGATTGTAAGCCCTCAGGGGCAGGACCCTCCTTACCATCTTGTCTTGAATTGTATTGTAACTGTAATGTCTTCCTTATATTGTAAAGCGCTGCGCAAACTGTTGGTGCTATATAAATACTATGTAACAATAATAATTCAAAGTTAATAGGATACTGTAAGGTCAAAAAAAGAGCAAACCCATTCAGTATATCTCTACAATACATGCACATTTCCTCATAGAGAGGAATTTATCAACACTGGAGCAGACAAAATCTGGAGCAGCTGTGCATGGCAACCAATCAGCTTCTCTCTTTCATTTTCAACTCTTAACTGAAGAGAGAAGCTGATTGGTTGCTGTGCACAGCTGCTCCAGATTTTGCCTGCTCCAGTTTTGATTCCCCTCATAATCTTTTAAAAATGTTGCAAGTACAGAAAAATGTCTGATCTGCCAGATATTGAGCTCCTAATTTCCTGTAGACTCTTTTATATGTGTACTGATCCTTTACTTGTCCGTCTGTTTATTGGAGCTGTCGTTGTGTTTGCCAGGCATGTGTATGGCGGAATTCATCATTAATCCTCATCAGCAGCACATGGACGTCTTCCTGTGGGTGATGGATTGGGAGGGGATGAGCTCCCTGTCCAGCCTCGTAGGGCTCCTGGAGAAACATTTCTTCCCTAAATGGTTGCAGGTAGGTGGATTATAGCCTGGGCGCTCACTGTGCCATCATAGCCTGGCACAGCTATAAAGACCCCGCCGGGTGCCATGAGTCCACTAATCCCTACTCCGTTCCCTGGGTACTACTCTGTAGGATTAAACTTCTTTAAGACCCGCTGCTGACTGTCAGGGATTTAACTTCAACTTCATGCTGGAGCTAGTAACTGATATAATTCATGTTTCACAACTTGGAATAAAACGAATCCCATTATTCATCCCATTTGGAATAGAAGGATTTGGATTGGATTTTTCTTCCAACAGTAAAGTTAGGAAAGCTTACAGAAAATCATTTACAATAATTCACAGAGCTGTTGGGGTTAGTTCACACCAGGTCCAGTGTGTTCCGGGCCGATTGGTGCCAGAACGCACTGGATACGCATTCCGTCCGGCTCACTTTGTTTTGGGGTGGGAGGGGGCCTAGCGGTGCATTGAAGTCAATGGCACCGCAGCCTAGACTGGTCCCCACAGCTTCTCCCCTAGGCTGCAGTGGTTTAAGGTCCCATGACGTCATCACGTCTAATGCAAGGTCCTTGACAGCCGGAGTGGAGGAGAAGAGAGGTAAGCGCTGACTGCCGCAGGACCAATCAGGAAGCTGGGGGGGGGGGGGGGGGGGGGTGGCAGGGGCTGCCCACACAGCTTCAACTTTACAACACACACAGGGACCATGGGGAACAAAAGTAGTCACCCTCCAGAAGGAAGGACAGTGTCAGCACCAATTCAGAGATGATTTGAGGATCTACAGCCGAGTGATACACAAACAAAATACATTATTGTTAATAGTTGAGGTACTTGAATGCGTTTTTAAGATTTTAAACTGGAGTTTAGTGTCACTTTAATATCAAAAGCTCAGATTACACACAGATTTTCCCTTCCGATCTGTACCTGTCCCGTACAGAGTTTCAGATACAGAGAATATGACATGTTCTTTGACACTATAATACACCGTATTAAATGTTTATTTGTAAAATAAAACATTTCTATAAATAGCTGAATATAATAATCTGATATATAATAGTATATACTTGAGCCAAAAATGTGATCGTTTTACAATAGACTTGAATCGCACCTTTCCACGAGCGGTATCTGAATAGCACACCAACCGCACATACAGCTCAAACAAATGCACCAGCACTGTTGTGTTGCCCAAAATAGCGGCAGTCCATTTCAGGCTCATTCTCCCCCCGGATATATCCCTTGTCTCAAAGTATCACCCTAACCGTCCCCTCCGCTCATCCATTGACCTCCTGCTTTCCAGCTCCCTTGTCCACTCCTCCCATACTCGCCTCCAGGACTTCTCTAAAGTCTCTCCCATCCTCTGGAACTCTTTACCCCAACCTGTCCGTCTATCTCCCACCTTGACTGCCTTTAGGCGTTCCCTAAAGACTCATCTCTTCAGGGAAGCCTATCCAACCTCAACCTAACCGCTCAACCATTACGTTCTCACATAATTCATTCCCACAGCTACCTCATGTATCATTTCCCCCTCTTCTTTTAGATTGTAAGCCCTCAGGGGCAGGACCCTCCTTACCATCTTGTCTTGAATTGTATTGTAACTGTAATGTCTTCCTTATATTGTAAAGCGCTGCGCAAACTGTTGGTGCTATATAAATACTATGTAACAATAATAATTCAAAGTTAATAGGATACTGTAAGGTCAAAAAAAGAGCAAACCCATTCAGTATATCTCTACAATACATGCACATTTCCTCATAGAGAGGAATTTATCAACACTGGAGCAGACAAAATCTGGAGCAGCTGTGCATGGCAACCAATCAGCTTCTCTCTTTCATTTTCAACTCTTAACTGAAGAGAGAAGCTGATTGGTTGCTGTGCACAGCTGCTCCAGATTTTGCCTGCTCCAGTTTTGATTCCCCTCATAATCTTTTAAAAATGTTGCAAGTACAGAAAAATGTCTGATCTGCCAGATATTGAGCTCCTAATTTCCTGTAGACTCTTTTATATGTGTACTGATCCTTTACTTGTCCGTCTGTTTATTGGAGCTGTCGTTGTGTTTGCCAGGCATGTGTATGGCGGAATTCATCATTAATCCTCATCAGCAGCACATGGACGTCTTCCTGTGGGTGATGGATTGGGAGGGGATGAGCTCCCTGTCCAGCCTCGTAGGGCTCCTGGAGAAACATTTCTTCCCTAAATGGTTGCAGGTAGGTGGATTATAGCCTGGGCGCTCACTGTGCCATCATAGCCTGGCACAGCTATAAAGACCCCGCCGGGTGCCATGAGTCCACTAATCCCTACTCCGTTCCCTGGGTACTACTCTGTAGGATTACACTTCTTTAAGACCCGCTGCTGACTGTCAGGGATTTAACTTCAACTTCATGCTGGAGCTAGTAACTGATATAATTCATGTTTCACAACTTGGAATAAAACGAATCCCATTATTCATCCCATTTGGAATAGAAGGATTTGGATTGGATTTTTCTTCCAACAGTAAAGTTAGGAAAGCTTACAGAAAATCATTTACAATAATTCACAGAGCTGTTGGGGTTAGTTCACACCAGGTCCAGTGTGTTCCGGGCCGATTGGTGCCAGAACGCACTGGATACGCATTCCGTCCGGCTCACTTTGTTTTGGGGTGGGAGGGGGCCTAGCGGTGCATTGAAGTCAATGGCACCGCAGCCTAGACTGGTCCCCACAGCTTCTCCCCTAGGCTGCAGTGGTTTAAGGTCCCATGACGTCATCACGTCTAATGCAAGGTCCTTGACAGCCGGAGTGGAGGAGAAGAGAGGTAAGCGCTGACTGCCGCAGGACCAATCAG